>NC_086317.1:294831145-295078645 GCF_036172605.1 Pelobates fuscus | reverse complement strand
AACGGTGTTAAGCTATGTGTACTTTCTTACTCGAAGACATTAAAAATGGTAAGAAGTACACCTTGGGGTCATTAATGCCACTATCACATATGGCTTATTAATCTAGGTTACTGAAATCGCTAATGTGCTTGTAATCAGTATCAATAAGCTTACTTATGAAACTTTACTAAAAAACAAGAAAAAAAGAAGAAAAAATGCATAACTAAAAACATAATGCAGCTGGGGACTGACACCACTATAAATTGTGCATGTCACGTACAGTTGGTAAAAAAAGAAAAATAATAAATATCGGAATCAAAATTTAAAGATATATGGGTCGAACACACTATCACTATGGTGTAGTACTCAGATAGATACTATAGTAACAGGTCTTGATATCAAAAATTACGAAGCAGACCAAATTGCGAATTGTATAGTAGACCTTGGTATTAATGGTTGCAGCAAAAAAAAGGGGGAAACTAAGCATTAAACTGTACATCATTCTACGACCATTGGTACTGAGCTATAAAAAAGAATGATAAGAAATCTGTTCATTTAAGCCCTTTGGAGCTACTGTGTCCAAATGATAAATCCAGTACGTCTCTCTGTTCAGTAGTGCTTTTCCTCGATCCCCTGCTCTGTTGGACAACGGAATATGGTCTATTGCCACAAACTTTAGGGATGATAGTGGATGTCCAAGTTCCAAGAAATGCTTGGCCACAGGTTTATCGGAGACCCCATCCCTGTACGCCAATCTGATGCTGGACCGGTGTCCCCGAATTCTTTCGCACAATGCGGTCTCCGTTTTACCAATATACGCTAAGCCGCACGGGCATGTCAACTTGTATATGACATGCGTTGTTTTGCATGTAATTGTCCTCTTAATAGAGTATTGCTTATTCGTATGTGGGTGAGAAAAAGATTTAGAGGGCGTCATGTGCCCACACGTTACGCACCCTAAGCACCGAACACAACCTCTGTTCTGGGCTGTATTTTTGATCGTGTAGCTTGCAACAGGATCAGTGTGGACTAGGAGGTCTCTCAAATTTTTGTTGCGTTTATAGCAAATAAGAGGTTTTTCTCTAAAAACTTTAGGAAGCGTATCGTCCGCTGCCAAAATTCTCCAATTCTTCCTGATGGTTGATGAGAACATCAAACACCAATTTTTGAGGTATTGCATCCCTCGACCCTGTTTCTCGTGGTTCCCTTGCTTCCTTCAAAGCTTGATCCAATACAGAGCGTTCATACCCGCGTTGCATGAATTTCTCAGTCATCTCCAATAACTGTCTCTCTTTGATGAGATCATTAGAGTTATTGCGCATTACCCTTAAGTACTGGGCTTTTGGAAGGGATCTCACTAGTGCTTGCGGATGAGCGCTATGTGCATGCAATAACGTATTCCTGTCTGTTATTTTGGTGTAAAGGCAATATTCCAGCCTATTGTTACCAATTGATATTTCCACGTCCAGATACTGGACTCTCTCGGAACTAATCTGGGCCGTGAATTTTATTGGTGTTGGTAGTTCATTGAGGTCTTGCACCATCTTATGTGCCTCCAATTCTGTGCCGTTCCATACGATAAAGAGGTCATCTATATACCGATAATACCCCTGTATAAGATGACCATAGGGACCTAGGATGTATAGCTTCTCGTGTACGAACATATAGGCGTTAGCATACATGGGGGCCATAGCTGCCCCCATGGAAGTGCCAGATACCTGCAGGTACCACTGGTCCTCGAACCGAAAATAGTTCTTTTCCAAGGTGAGGGCCAAAATTTCTAAAACGAACTCTATTGGTGGTCCTTGGTATACCTTAGAAGCTGAAAGCACTTGGCGCATGGCCTCTATTCCTCCTTCATGCGGGATTACCGTATAGAGGCTCTGCACGTCCATCGTAATGAGTAGCGGTTGGTGGTCCTGAAATTCAATTCTATTGATCATCTTTAACAAAGTTGGGGTATCTTTGATGCAGGTACTTAGTTGTTCAACTGTCTCTTTAAATAGGACCATTTTTTGCTGCAACCATTAATACCAAGGTCTACTATACAATTCGCAATTTGGTCTGCTTCGTAATTTTTGATATCAAGACCTGTTACTATAGTATCTATCTGAGTACTACACCATAGTGATAGTGTGTTCGACCCATATATCTTTAAATTTTGATTCCGATATTTATTATTTTTCTTTTTTTACCAACTGTACGTGACATGCACAATTTATAGTGGTGTCAGTCCCCAGCTGCATTATGTTTTTAGTTATGCATTTTTTCTTCTTTTTTTCTTGTTTTTTAGTAAAGTTTCATAAGTAAGCTTATTGATACTGATTACAAGCACATTAGCGATTTCAGTAACCTAGATTAATAAGCCATATGTGATAGTGGCATTAATGACCCCAAGGTGTACTTCTTACCATTTTTAATGTCTTCGAGTAAGAAAGTACACATAGCTTAACACCGTTAAACTTTACTAACCATTTATGCCTAGTGTGATAGTAATATTAATGTATGTAATTTTTAGTCTAATGTAAATATTCATTGTCGTTAATGTGGGTGAATTAAGCAGAATTTCTCACACTATTGTACAGCACTGGAATAGTTTATTTTATTTTATTATAGTTTTGCACATTTGGGTTCATAAAGCACTATTGGCACTTTATACAATAATTATTCTGCACTTGTACATAAAATCCTACATGCATCACTTTGGTGGCACCTTTTGTACACATTTTATAGAGTACACTAATTGCATCTTGATAAGAAGTGCATCACAGGCACTAGCACTTTAAGAACAATGACACTTTAATTCACAGCCAGTAAGATTTATAAATTACTTGAGCCTTTGATACTTCTAGGCTCTCTTATCACACTAACTTAGGTATTTATACACATTAACATATTGGCACTTGGTTCCGCTATATAGTGCAAGTCGATCTTTATTTCTATTGCCGTCCGTTTAGCTGATATTCCCATAGTGATGGATTAGCATAGCGGTCGCCATAGAAACGAACGGCGGACGTCACCACGCAATTACGTCACGTAAGGGGAGTGGCCTGTAAGCGCATGCGCACTGGGCACAGGGGAACGCCGGCAACACAGCGGTTTCACTGGGGGTAAGCCAATTTATTGATTTAATGCATTTATTTATTTATATTTATGTTTATTGCCATCATCTGCTTAATTGGTATAATTATATAGGGTATATAAGATGTCTGTATGTCTCATTAACTTCATGATCCTGATGAAAGTCAGTAGTGACTGAAACGTTGATCTTGGATTTTTTTTAAATCTTTCCATTAAACTTTGGACTTTTAATTACGTGAGTGCAACCATTCCTTTGAATTTTCTATATATATATATATATATATATATATATATATATATATATATATATAGATATATATATATATATATATATATATATAGATATATATATATAGAGATATATATATATAGAGATATATATATATAGAGAGAGAGATATAGATATATATATATATATAGAGATATAGATATATATATATATATATATATATATATATATATATAGAGATATATAGAGATATAGAGATATAGAGATATATAGAGATATAGAGATATATATGTAGAGATATATATGTAGAGATAGAGATGTAGAGATAGAGATGTAGAGATGTAGAGATGTAGAGATGTAGAAATGTAGAGATGTAGAGATGTAGAGATGTAGAGATATAGATATATATATGTGTGTGTGTGTGTGTGTGTGTGTGAGACTAATACCTCATACTTATTTCTGCCTGTCTTGTTTATGCCAGCCTGTGTTTAGAAATCCTCCCCTCAAAAAAAAAAAAATCACACACGAGAGGACATGCAATCGATCACATTTTCTTTTTGTGCAGAACATATAGGTAAATGTGATTACATTTTAAGAAGTCTTCCAAAAAGTCTGGTTAGGACTGAAGTCTTGACACATTTCCCTGTATATTCTGCACAAATAAAGAAAATTTGATTGACTGCAAGTCATATATATATATATAATATATACACAATAAACAATACACAAGATCCAGCGCACTCTCCTATCTACTAAACAGCAACTTCAATGTTGACAGATTTTATTAGTTTGTAAAAGTTTTTTTTAAAAACACCTAATCTAGGCAAAAAAATGGGGATTTAGTTACATTATATGATCATACATTGCATAAGCCTGCCACAACATCAATGTACCCCATCTTTGGCGGGTCCTACTCTCACAGTCTAATGTCTGCTCTTATGAGATTAACCACTTACTTGGGAAAAAAATCCATCTGAGGCTCTCTGCAGTACAAGGCTAAATAGGGACCTGAGATGAGGCACCTGTAACAGGGAGGGGTGCAAAACCAAGGAGTTGGCTAGACTCCCAAATATATATAGGAAACATGGGGGAATGGTTGCACTCACCTAAACATGCTTAAATGGGGTGCTGCTGGGGGCCATATTATACAATAAACAATACACAAGATCCAGCGCACTCTCCTATCTACTAAACAGCAACTTCAATGTTGACAGATTTTATTAGTTTGTAAAAGTTTTTTTTAAAAACACCTAATCTAGGCAAAAAATGGGGATTTAGTTACATTATATGATCATACATTGCATAAGCCTGCCACAACGTCAATGTACCCCATCTTTATATATATATTGATATCAAAATAGACTTAAAACAGTAAAATGTATCATAACGATGATATCATCAGTGAAAGTGCAGTTTTTGTTTGAAAAAAAGCTGAACCCTGTAACTTTTGACCCTGTAACTTTCCAAAGCACCATAAAATCTGGACATCTGAGTGTTTTAGAGTAGTAAAATGTATAATGCTGATGATATCATTGGTGAAAGGGCAGTTGTAAAAAAAAAAAATGCCTAAACAAATATGAACACTTTGGACTGATATACCCCATTTTGTATACCCTAGGTTGTCAACGTTTGCTAACGTTATGCCATTGTGGGGTTAAATTTTATTTCTGGGCTGCCATAAGGTATCCAAGGCAACATAGGCCTAACAATCCAGTCTAGCAAATGTCAATGTGTAAAAACTAAAATGTGGAAAGCCCTATATTTGTAGACCCTGTAACTTGGAGATAAGATATTTCTGACAAAGGACAAATATTTTGAGGCTCCAACATCCAAGGCATAATGAGAAATTACGGTATTAGCTGAAAACCAAGTAGCCGCTTTACAAATGCTCTCTAGAGATGTCTCAGCCGCAGCTGCCCAAGAAGTTGGAACAGCTCTAGTAGAGTGGGGACATATCCCTTGTGGGCCTTGGAGAGTCTGTACTTCTTATGCCTTTGAAATAGTCCTCACAATCCATTGATTAATAAAACAATAGAAGCACTTGACTTTTATTGGAGCAAAAGGAAATCAAGAAAAGGTAAATAAATTGTTTCTAGTTCTTCGCTCTATCCAAATAGATCGAGAAACATCTTGCCACATCCAGAGAATGCCATTCCTGTTCCTTTTGAGAAGAAGGAAATAGGAAGAAAGTGGTAAAAAAAAGCACAATCCTCATTAATGTGAAATGATGAAATAAGATTTAGATTAAATCAGGAAGAAGACAAAGAACAACTCTGTCAGTAGAGAAGGAAATAAAGGGCTCATGAGATGGGGTAATGTCCACCAAAAACACACACATCAAGGTATGTAAACCAAGTGTATCTTCTAGAAGGGTTTTCGAATAGAGCTTTGGACAAGTCACTAGGGACCAAAGTAGGGACTGATACAAAACCAATGTCAGAACTCTGGAGATAATAAGGGTTAATGCCAACTTAGATTCAGTGATAGCAGAAATAGTTGACACTTTAATTTAGACATAACTATGAACATGACCCTTATCAAAGCCAGAATATAAGAATTCCAAAATTCCAGAAACGATGACACGTTAACATGGTGAATATCACACCAGTCAGTGAAAACAGATTAAATCCTATAATAGGTATTTTCAGTGGAGGGGCATCTTGATTGCAGAACAGTAGACACGACAGCTGAAGGAAAACCTTGGGCTTCTGATGCTTCCTGCTCAGTCTCCATGGAGAGAGATAAAGGGTTTCTGGGGACTGGTGCAGGATTGGACCCTGAACCAGAAGAGCCCAAATGGATGGTAACCTCCTTGGGGAACAATCAATAGTCTATACAGAAGAGGAAACAATGGCCTTTTTGGACAAATAGGAATTATGGCTATCACTTCTTCTTTCTCTGTGATTTTCTTCTTCAGGATCCTCCAAATTAGGAGAGTTGGAGAAAAAAAATCATAATTCAAGTTTAATGTACACTTGTGCCCACTGCTAGAGGTTGAAACTGACAGGACAAGAATGCTGGAACTTAGGGATTTAAAGGGGTGACCTTAGATCCACATCCGGACTTCCCCATATCCTCATAAGTTTATCTTTGCCCAGGTCCTCCAGAATTTGTGAAGAGGACTACAAACACTACACTTGTTTTTCAGAATCTTCAGAATGTAGTATTTGATCCCTTAAAGGTTCCTTAGGTTTTGTTTTTTCCTCTGGAAGATTGACCTCACTTCCAATTGCTATACCTATAATATTCTCTCTCAGCTGAACATCTCGTAGAATCCCAAAAGCAACCTCTGTCTCAAAAAGAACACAGTTCAATCCATAGTTGAGATTCTTTGCATTCTCTTCTGTCTTGCTCCAGCAAAAAAGTCTATAAACAACTTCAGTGAGGGCATCCAAAAGGGAGGATCTACATGTCTGTCAATCTACGTCTTAATTTAGTGGTTTTAGTGCACATATACTGTTCCTCCTTAAGGAAAGAAATCCACTTTATATGGGCCTTGGAAATGGCTATCAGAGTCATTGCTTGACATAGTTTTTAGACAGACAAATGTCAACACATCTGTCCATAGGGTTCAACATCATCTAAAGAAAGAGCAGTCTTCTTAACAAGTATCTTTATAGCTGCATCCACCTCAGGCGGATAATCACATGATGAAGTGTCTTCTTTCCCAAAAGGATATAGCTTAGACAGCTTGGATGGAGACCTTCTTTTCTGGCTTTTTCCACTCTGTTGTTAAAAGCTCTTTTTTTTTCTTTTTTTTGACAATTCTTCTTCATAAGTGGCAGTTTACAACAAAACTGGTCATATAACATGAGTAAAGAGTTAACAAAGCATGAAGATTACATGTTGGAAAACAAAGTCCTACGTGTTGAGTTGCTCCTTTTAACACCTGGCCTTGAACATGAATGCAGTCGACGTGGGTTATAATACCTAGGTCCAGGCCACCTTACTTTGGTAATTGGAAGTAAAAACAAAGGTATGTAACAAGAAAACTAACAAACACTTTAATTGTTTGTTCACACGGTCTGATGTATCTAAAAGAGACAAAATAATATGGTGCAATATTGCCAGTACATATAATGTACTCACAAGCCTGGAGCCAAATATTCACATATGGCTCTCATGGATAGTGCAGTGGGACTTTTCAATAGGATGTCCCCGTCCTCCTTCCAGGTATAAACCACTCCTGTGGTTTATCAGAATATGTGGAATGCAGTTGAACTGCACAGGCAGATTTTCTTCAACAAGAGTTTTATTAATCCAATTGGAAAGTGCACACAGTGCAATAAAAACCAAGTGAAATAAAAAAAAAAAAAATTCAAAAATAACAATGAGACTAAATAAGTCCAAAGTAAAGTCCTGCCTGATGGCTATAATGTCCGAAACGCGTTTCGCCCCGTACCAGGGCCTTCCTCAGTTGGTTATGATGTGCAGGGGCTCCTTGGGGTCTTTATCAATCATTTGATGTATCTACTTCTGGGTTTGGCTGTCGCACATTGGAACGCATTATGCGTTCCCATTCAGATTCCATGCGCTTTATTTCTGGGTCGCGTCACTTGTGCCGACTCGGGCGCATAGCTGACGTCACTGGAACGCATGTCGTATGAGGCACATAGGCAGATAGGAGGGTAAGGACCATTGGGGGGGTAAGGACCATGAAGGAAGGGGGGTATAAGGACCATGAAGGGAGGGGGGGTGTAAGGACCATGAAGGGAGGGGGGTAAGGACCATGAATGGAGGGGGGGTAAGGACCATGAAGGGAGGGGGGGGAAGGACCATGAAGGGAGGGGGGTAAGGACCATGAAGGGAGGGGGGGTGTAAGGACCAGGGAGGGGGCTGTAAGGACCATGAAGGGGGTAAGGACCATGAAGGGAGGGGGGTGTAAGGACCATGAAGGGAGGGGGGTGTAAGGACCATGAAGGGAGGGAGGGTAAGGACCATGAAGGGAGGGGGGGTTAGGACCAGGGAGGGGGATGTAAGGACCATGAAGGGGGGGTAAGGACCATGAAGGGAGGGGGGTGTAAGGACCATGAAGGGAGGGGGTGTAAGGTCCATGAAGGGAGGGGGGGTAAGGACCATGAAGGGAGGGGGTAAGGACCATGAGGGGAGGGGGGTAAGGACCATGAGGGGAGGGGGTAAGGACCAT
This sequence comes from Pelobates fuscus, assembly GCF_036172605.1. Taxonomy (NCBI): domain Eukaryota; kingdom Metazoa; phylum Chordata; class Amphibia; order Anura; family Pelobatidae; genus Pelobates; species Pelobates fuscus. The sequence goes on along the minus strand of NC_086317.1, from coordinate 295,070,210 downwards.
GAGGGGAGGGGGGGTAAGGACCATTAGGGGAGAGGGGAGGGGGGTAAGGACCATGAGGGGAGGGGGGTAAGGACCACTAGTGGAGGGGGGTAGTAAGGACCACTAGTGGAGGGGGGAGTAAGGACCACTAGGGGAGGGGAGGGGAGGGGGGGAGTAAGGACCACTAAGGGGTTTGGGAGAGGGAGGACCACTAAGGGAGTGAAGGACCACCAAAGGGGGGTAAGGAGGGAGGACCACTAAGGAGAGGGGAGGAGGGTAAGGACCACTAAGGGGGGGGAGGGTAATGACCACTGTGGGGGAGATTACCACTAAGGGGTTTGGGAGGGGGAGGACCACTAAGGGGGAGAGGGGGGAGTGAGAAGACCACCAGGGACAGAAGGGGAGAACACGGAGGGACAGGAGGGAAGGGGAAATCAATAACTGACAGGAGGGGAGAGCACTATGAATTTTTTTAAAAAAAATAAAGAACTGCTCCCCTCTCAGTCCCCATCCTACCCCACAAACCCTCTCTCTTTTTTTTTTTTTTTTTTTAAATTCTTTATTTTTTCTGTGCAGAGCATAACAATACGCTTGTGAAAGCCACGACAGATGTGACAAGCCAGACAGTAACAGTGTTAAACATCATTGTGGCATACATTTGACAGCACAATTTTATAATAAAATAATAATAATAACATGCTTCAACGTTTTAGGATGATGGGCTATCTTATATTGAACATGAAAAGCGTCTCCCAATTGCTCATTACAGTAGTGTAGCAGTCTCTGCTTCAAAGGTCGTGGATATACGAGGAGGCTAGGCCAGGCATGTCTACAACAGCAGGAGTGGTGTTTAAAGTTATAATTGCTAGGCAATGTTTTTCCAAGAGAGTAAACAATCATACAGCTTTAGTCTGGTAAGCTTTGCATTGTGTGGGTGTACTGCGTTTGCCTAACAGTGTGATTGCCCATTTAAAAAAAAAAAATGATTTTAGGACGGCTTGTACAGGCGCTTCTATTTGCTGCCCTCATGAATGGACGGCTAATTAGGACTCATAATGTAATTAACTAGCGAGGTACTAACATGTATAACATAAATAGCATAATATACCACTGGAGTTAAATTTTAACAGAAATTATAACATTACGATTTAAGGGTTAATTTTGGCATGGTAGCATCGTAGGTATGAGACATGCATTTGTTATCAGAGTCCGGATATTTAGCTGTAGTGGTGGTTGGTGTCATTCCAGGCTAAGTACCCTTGTCCGGCAGTATGGTGAGTGCTTCAGCCTATGCCCAAACTCGGTAAGTCCCAGTTGCTGCCGTTAATAGTCCCACCTTTGTTGCCCCTGGGCATGGTGTCTCTGCGTCGGGAGGCAGCTCCGGTAGAGCTCTGTGAGAGATGCAGCGGCACAGCCACAGGTTTTGTAGCGTTGGCTGTGAAGCATGGAATCATGTGACACTGAATGCCGTGATTTCGGCCGGGTGAGGTGCTCGTATGTGCCGCTCGTTTCGTGGTTCCACTATTGTCGGTCAGTGAGTGGGAGCGTGCGCTTGAGGAACATGGCGCCTGTTCCCGCCTTGAGGATCTCAGGTACCTGCTCCGCCGGACTGCCTCTCTGGATGTCAGGGGTACATGCCTGTGGTAGCGGCGGCGCGTCGTCGGTCGGATCCAGGAGGCTACCGTTAGTTCTGCCTGGCGGTAGGTTGCTCCCCGGCTAATCAGCGCGTCTCTGAAGATAGCACAGAGCCGGTCAAGATTCCCCAGAGGTGTCGTGGGTGTTTGGGTGTGTGGTGCTCCGCTCCTTAGCTCTACGTTGGGTGGCCATTTTGGCAGCGCCTTTATGACCCGGTGCCCCCGTTTGCCTTGTAGTCGGCATGTCTGCTTTCCGTCGTGTTCGGTTTGTCCAGTGGGGATGACCCCCACCGGTCCAGAGGGGGGGGGGGATATGCCGTGGTGAAGTCGCTTAGGGGATTTTGTGCCGAGGAAAGCGGCCGCCTCTCCCCGGCTTCCTCCCCAGCAGGCCGCATTTGGTTTTCCGCTCTCCTGGCTCTGACAGGCCCCGGGATGGTATCGATTGGTTCAGGGGGGCACCCCCAACGTGGGTGGTGCACCCTCGAGGGTCCTTGGGCCATATAGCCCCTGCTTTTATCCCGGGTTTTGCTGGCCAGACAGGAGCTCGTGCCAGACACGTCTGCACAGCTTGGTGGTCCGGCTCCGACCAAACCCTCTCTTTTACACTACACACATACATAATGCATCCCCCCCACACACACACACACCCAAAACACACAATGCATCCCTTACGTTCACACAAACACTCATTCTCTTACACACAGAAACAAAATGCATCTCTTACACAATCAATGCACCCCTTACAGACACACACTGCATTCAATTACATACACAGAAACACACCTTGCACCCCTTACACACACACACAGAAACATACAATGCATTCCTTACACGCAAACACACACTGCATTCCCTATAAACACACTACATCCCTTACACAAATTGGTATCCCTATACACTACATTTCATAAGAACACACATACATTGCATCCAGTCTAGAAGAACACATAAAACATCCCCTACACACATACACTCCACTTCCTGTGAGAGAACTCATGGGTGGGCCATGTAGTTATTTATGGGTGGGCATTGTAGGCATACTCACGGTCAAGCCCTGGGGGCCCAGACCTTGAGCTGTGTAATGGGCCCTGTTCATTAATTGTTGTCTCCAGAGAGCCTCTTCTACACCAGACCTGTGGAGCCAGACTGAGCCCATCATCAGCTTCTTGTCCTCATCTGGTGGTAAGTAGGTAATCCAATATATTATTAGTGGCACTAATCTCTAATTTACCTCACATTAAATGGATACTATAGTCACCAAAGCACTACAGCATAATGTAGTGGTTCTGGTGTCTATAGCCTGCGCCTGCAGGCTTTTTAATGTAAACAGTCTTTTCAGATAAAAGACACTTTGTGAAGACTGACGTTGGCCCATATGGCAGAGCATATGGGTGGGGCATTGTGATGTCACATGGTGGGCAGGACATATGGGGGGGCGGCAATTTTTTTTTTGGCCTAGAGCGGCAAAAATCCTTGCACCGGCCCTGCCTATGTAGCGTGGCCAGGCGGCACGGAATGCAGGACAGGAACTTCTGTTTCCTGTACTCGGCCGCCGGCGGACTGAAGGGAAGTGCTCACTTTATGAGCATTTCCTGTCATTCCGCCAGCGGCTGGGTACAGGAAACAGAGGTTCCTGTCCGGCGTTCCGCGCCGCCTTGCCACGCTACATTAAGAGACCGGCAGGAGGGAGCGCACTACGCCTCCCTCCAGCCGGTCACTCAAACCCGGCCGCCCTCCACACAGCAGTGCTGCGCCGCCTGGGGCTTGCTAAAGCGCTCAGGCGGCGCAGTATGAGGAGCCGCAGCTGGGACTCTGGACACAGGTGGCGCCGGCCCTGCTTATATTTGCTTGCCAAATATCCTAAAATCCTTCCATGAATATGGAATTATAAGCTTAAATTAAACGCTATTAAGTCTGAAATATTAAGTACATATATTTCATGGTTTGGGAGATTAAATGCAATTCAATCTACTACCTTGTACTCTTTATTTATTTCAAGCAGTTCCATTAGCCATTCCATCATGCATTTTCTCCACAATGATCTGCTACCATATGATTTATCTGTCTTATATTCTCCAGGGGTGTCATGTTAGTATATTGGAAAGTTTTAAATATTTCTAGCTTTTATTGTTGTTATTTATAGCATACATATATAATGTATATAGTTTTCGTTATCGACAATATATTTTACAGTGCTTTACAATTATAGAAAGGGGTTATTTAGAGACAAAGAAGGTCCTGCTCAAATGAGCTTACAATCTTTGAGGATTGTCCGCTGCCAGGAAGACAAAATGTTCACAGGGACTTACTTCATTTAAACAACATTGTATATTCCATGAGCATTTACATGGATGTATTTCCACCTTGTAACAATTTCTTCTCACTTTTCACTATCTGTCTCCTTTTAAGTTCCTCTCTCTATGGGAGTCAGAGGGTATACTATCTTTGAATCACAGTGGCAAAAAAAGTATTTTTACTCATCAGAGCTTGGTCTCAAATAAAGTTACAGGGGATTAATTATAATCTGACTAGGTGGTAAAACAATTATTAGGTCCTACACCATATGCTTACTACAGTATTGACATGATGGCGCTGCAAGAGAGGGATCGGAACAGTGCTTCATATTTGGTGGAGTTGCCCTCTCATCACTTCCTATTGGAAGTCAATCCATGAAATAGCACATCAAATGCAGATTCTAATACACTTTTCACTTCAGAAGATATACTTTTTCGCTGTTCTCCTCTTCCAATTGCTTATTAAAAAATACCTTAATGAAGATTCTTTTGAACACCGCTAAAATATTAATCCCACCACTCTGGAAGATGTCTAATGTCCCGACCCTAACGCATAAAGTCACTCGCTGCTTCTCGGCCAGGTCAAGTTAGTTAAATTTGGTTCTCCTCGACTTAGTTTCTCTCCCTCTCTTCCTCTACTGAAGAATCGCATAGTTGGGTCAAGTGATTTTTGACTCCTTGCTTGCCCAGCATGGTCTACTTTCCCTCTTCATTCTCTGTCCCCTCTATTTTTTACAAGCAATACCCTACATGTAGCGTTATCTTTGTTGTTGTTACATTGTTGCTTATATGAGGTTTAACTTTTCATTATTTAATTATATTCTGCTGACATTTGCTTTTTTGCTCATAAAATTAGTCAACATGAATCCCAATATATGTTCCGTTTACTTTTTCTTTATGTAATAAACTGAGAAAATAAAGATTGTCAAGAAACCTTTTGAGGTAATACATAAGGGCATCTGGGGCGTCCTATGTTGTAGTTTTTATAGCAATCACTACTATTTATATAGTGCCAACGTAACTGTGTAAAAATAAAGAAAAATGTGATGTGTCTTTTTTTCATGCACTTAATTGTTTTCACTATGTTTTATCTTCTCTAGTCTCCAAAATCAGCATTTATCAGTGCTGCAAAAAAAGCAAGATTGAAGTCCAACCCTGTGAAAGTCCGATTCTCAGAAGAGGTGATAATCAATGGTCAGGTTTCGGTGAGTAACAAAATAGTTTTTTACAGAAATGTATAATAATGCATATTTACATTTAGTATATGTTTCCATATGATAATAAATTAGATACACCCCATGCTATGTCTGCTTTCTTTTCACTTGTTGTGAATGTGGAGGCATGGAGTCAAGACCGGTGTACACCAGGTAAGTGTCACGATTTTGGGAACCAAAACACGGTAACATACACACAGAAAAGGTGCAGTACCGGACCTTAGAGTGGCCAGGCTAAGCACAGAAAGAATAGTCAGGAAACAAGCCGAGTAAGGGGAACCAGAAGACAGAATAACGAGAGACAAGCCGAGGTCAAAGGGTAGGAGAAAGTCGCAAAGTCGGATACACAAGCCAGAGAGTACGTAACCAGAGAGAAACACAAGTTCAGTAGCAATACTAGCAAGCAAAGACCACAACAGGGCAGAGAGAGACAGGAAAGGTAAGTATTTAAACCCATAGATTAATTCTGATTGGATAATTTCCAATCAGAATTAACAATCACACGTGGGAGATATCTATACCTCCCACTGTGATTGAGGCACTGTGCCTTTAACGCCGGGTCAGGTGGCTGACCCCGGTGTTTACAAAACTGGGCAGTCTCCCAGCGTGCAGCGTCATGCATGCTGCCGCTGGGGGACGGAGAGGAAGACGCGGGCGGCATCCGAGGCTGGGAAGATGCCGCCCGCCGAGCGTACGCCAGGAAGGGGACCGCGGACGGCTGGAGGGTGAGTGCCGCGAGCGGACTGCAGCCTCCCTTCGCAGCCGCCTGCGGGATCCTGACAGTAAGAAGTTAAACTGTTCTAAAATGGTTTGACTATTTACAATGACGGTAAGAAGAGCACTCCTGGTACCTTAAAGTGACACTGTCACCATCTGGGGACTTTGCAGAATTTGCGAAGATCCCTGATGATGACATCACCGATGAGGGTCCAGTGTTCAGGGCGGGGGCAGGTAAAGGTGAGTTTACTTTCCTGAACCTGTCACTCATGGTTGCCACCATTTTAATCTTGCGGGTCCTCTTCTGAACCGACAGAACATGTGCGAGAGTACCTGATTGAAGTCTATGGGGGAGCCTGCGGGGTCCTCCATAGACACAGCCAATCCCTGCAGCTATCACTGTTGCCAGCTAGGGGGATTGACAATTAGTTATTGACGAAAGTCAGATGAAGAGAAATATAAAGACAAAGTATTTCTCTTGACTGGGTTGGAATTTCAGTGAAATTCCAACACAGTCAAAATGGGTATTTCATAAAGATGTTATATTTATCAAATGCTAAATTTTCAGGAAAGGGGGTGACAGTTTTTATTTAAAGACCTTTATTTTATTCATTTTTTTACTTTTTCAAGATAGAAAAATGTAATTGAAACTAAATGAAAGACAAGTTGTGTTTTATTTTACAGTGCAAAATGAAACGTATTATAATGCATTTTCTTCTGAGAGGAAAGGAATGTATCTTCATTTATTTCCACTAACCCACTTATATATAAATGTGGCATTTAATTGGAAAAAATAAATATATACAGTTTTGCTGGAATGCGTTGGAAACTTGGACAAAGTGTTTCACCTGTCACAAAATAAGATAACTAATTTACAGTCACTAATTTACGGTCTAACTTACCAAAATAAATAGGAAACCGCTATTTTCCATTGTAGCATGCAAGATTCTAGCATTTTATTGATAATGCAATTGTACTGTGTGCTACTATGACTATGATTGCTAATAGAAAAGGAATGACTATATATTTTTTACAATGAATAATTATCACTTTATTGATAAAACATTGTGCTGGTGGAATTTATCTTTATTGAAGATAATTAATGCACACTTTTGTATATCTGTTTCACAGTATGCAAGTTCAAACATAATTCCAGTAAAATAAGATAAGTACACAGACAGGCAGACAGATCAAAGCAGGATATCTTAAAGATCTTGTAAGTTATGAAGCAAAGTTTATAAAATATTTCCATTGCAAAAACATTAAATTATACTTTTATTTCAAATCTGAAAATTTGTGAGGTTTTGATGTGTTTCAAAATAGCTTATTTTTATAGAAATCCTGCAAAAAAATATTTTTATAGTTCTAAACCCCTTCACCACTAAGTGGTTTGCAAGTATTTTGGGTATGATTTTGATTACAACTATATATATATATAATAAACACACACAGACTGACACATACATACTCATACACACACAGTCATATACACATACAGACTCATATTAATATATACACACACACTAAAATGCATACACAGAGACTCAGACACACAGAGACTTATATAAACATTCATATACACATACAGACTCAAACACACAATTTCATATACACACACAGACCAAAATACATACAGAGAGACTCAAGCACACAGAGACTCATATATACACTCTTATGCACATACAGACTCAAGCACACAATTTCATACACACACACACTGACTAATACACAGACATGTATGTACACAGACAGACATATACATACACACACAGTATTATACAAACACATGTGAGTTGAGTGATGGGTGGTGGGTGTAACAGGATAATTGTGTATGTCGGGTGAGTATGGGCGTTGAATGTGACAGTTTGACAGGGTGATTGATTAGTGTGTGGGGGGCTGAGCATGAGAGGGTGGTTTGGGGGATAGACTGTTTGCAGGTGGGAAAACTGAATTTTTCTGTCCAGCCTTCCCACACAGTGCTGCTCCTCTTTTTTGCAGTGAGTAGGCTCCAAGCTTGATTCCCTGGCAGCACAGCAGTTTCCTTGGTGGTCATGTGAAGTATGCGGCAGGTTTGCACCTGTGACTAGGTGCAGAACCCTTAAATGCTCCCTTTTGGTCCCAGAAAGAGGTGCAGACCTGCAATGAGTGTAGATTTTACCCAGCCTGTGCAGCGGCAGTTGGGCCCAGTAGAGCCGTCCTAATAATGTTAGCACTGGCCCTGCTATCTGAGCAGCAATTGCAAACCCTGGCAATCATGTGTATACACGTGGCGGTGTAAAGGTATTAACAAAACCTTAGTATATTTAAAAGCCCTTCATATGAGTTATACTAATGGTTCCATTAAATAATCTTCAAAATTCCACTCATGACCCTTTAAGCAGAGTGTGCAAATAACCTTGTATCTTTACAAACAAGTCACAAAATGGCATCTGACCGTAATGATGTCCTTGTTTAGTGGATTTTAAAAGTAGCAACGCTATTAAATTAAAAGGTATTTGTCTTTTTAAAGTTAGCTTATCTGAGTCAAGCTGAAAATGAAGGCTACTGGTAATTAATGAGTCACCAATGTACTGTAAATGTAATTTAGAGAATTGTGATAATGATCACAAAGGAACGATCCACATCACATAACATGTTTTGTTTAGAAAGCTACTTTACAACCACTTCATTACCTGCTCACAAACTATGTTGTTCTCTATATTTTAGCAACCTCGACCTCACCCTGTATGCAGGCCTGGACCTAAACTAATCTTTTCATAGAACTAAAGGGACACTTGCACGCATTATAACTGCAGTGGTTATAGTGACTGTAATCCGCTGGTTCAGTCCTTCCATTTAGCATTAACCAGTGTTTAATGCTGGTTAAACAAACTAAACAAGAGTTCCCACTAACCCATCTCCTCTGTGGCTACAAGGAAGTGTGTAATATCTGCAGTAGAAGCACCTCCAGTGGGGTCAGGGCTATAGGAAGCAATGAACTCCCATTCCGTGTTAAGCAGCTCTAAAATGGTTTAACACTAAATGGAGGGACAGTACCAGGGATGCAAAGTCAATAATGACCAAACAAGCTTCTCTTGCTCAAGGTTTTACTAGTGAGTTCCCTTGCCCATTAGTATTTTCATTACTATTATGACACTTCACCCCACAGGCCAGAGAGTAGAGAAAGAATTATGAGCCAGTCACTGGGCCCTTACTCGATACAGGTTTGCTTCCATCCCACTGCCTTTACCCTACATTCATTCAACAGGTTTACCCTACATTCATTTTTTGAGAACTCTTGGTTTGTCCTAGGGTTGAGGTCTCTTGGGCCCCATTCTTGTGTAAAAATAAAATCACACTAATAATTATTTGTATTTGTAATCAGTAAATCTCATATTTGTGCAGGAAACGGTCAAAGACAATTCTCTTCTTTTTATGCCAAATGTCCTGAAGGTATACCTGGAAAATGGACAAACCAAATCATTTAGATTCGACAGTGGTACTTCTATAAAGGTAAGACATAGGTTTTAATAAAACATTATTTTATCTTTTTGTGTTTTGCAGCTTATATTGTTTGATCACGTATTTGTGCTCTTTTCAAATGTACTGAAATCTTACTACATCTTTTAAAATCCCACAGTTTTTTTCAGTAATAATGTATGTATTGGAGAAATTAAAAAAAGGTTAAAACAGCAGGTTTAAAATTAAGACTTGATTAATGCATGTAGAAACAAAACGACTCACACGTTTTCATGTATTGCTGTTATTGCTATAGTAGTTGTTCTCTTACTTTAACATTATTTAACTAAAAAAAAAAAAAATACAGTGTACATTTCTTGTGAAAAACAAATATACACGTAGGAGAGACCTGTCATTTTCACATTTTCCAAAAGTTCAAAATAGAAATCAAGATACCAGAATGCTGAAAATCTATATCCATGTCTTATTAATAACTTGTATGATAAATAATGATCTGGTGGGAAGAGTTTTGGAGAATTACAACAAAAGACATCAGAATGTTTAAACCAAAACCATGACAAGTGATGGCCCTAAAAATAAAGTGTAACTGCTGGTTGTAAGCAAGAAATACAATCAGCAGGACTGTATACTTATGGAAAACAGGATATACTGTATTGTCCATTGGAAGGTTCTAGGTTCCAGACTCCTCAACAAGGAAATGGTTTCTATAATAATGCATTTATCACTCTTGCACAGCATTTCCATTTGTGACTAACTTGAGCTGAAATATGGGTAAAATCAATACATTTCCATTCAGTTTTCAATTCGATGGCAGCATTGGTTGTAATTGATCTTCCTCAGGTGACAGCAAACAAATAGTCAGGTTTCATTTATTGGAAGAGATGGGAATTTCTTATTCATTTCTTTATATAAAATAGTCAGCTATTTCTTGTCTGTAGGCAACTGAAGAAAAGCTTATCAATACACGTTTCCTTGCCTCCCAATCCTATACAGTGTGAAATATTTGTATCAACAGAATATTACCTTTTAGGATACTCTTTCTAATTTGAAATGGAACAAGAAATCTTTGCACTGGGATTTATTCACTACACAAGCTTTGCCAAGACATGAGCTGGCAACATTCGGATAACTTAGTAACATAACTCATCATTCCAACCATGCTAGATATGTCTCCAAAATGGCAATTTAGCTTAAATGTTTATACTCCTCAGAACAAGCTGTTTAGGTTTTTAAAATTATATTATCACGCTCATATTATGATTGTCTTAACAAACCAAAGATAATATTGTATAGTTTATCAATTCAGTGAACATTATGTGTAAATATACAAACTATATACCTGTATATGCTTGCATATTGAAGTGTAAATAACAGATGTTACAAATATAGAAAGTTAGGAAATGAAAAGTTTATTAAATAGCAAATATTAATTAAATAATTCAATATTAATTACCAACCATTCCTCTAGCTCATCTTCTCCATAAATGGAAATTCTGAGTCTTTACATTCAAAATTCAGAGTATTATCATAAAAGGTCTCCATACATGATATTGTACCCCATATTCTGTTAAATGATGTATGTATTTGCATGCATATTCATATAATAATTTGGACCTGCAACACAGATTGTATATTTAATTGACGGTTAGCAGTTTCATTATTAATTAAAAAGTCAAAGGTGCTTTAAGTTATAGTCCAAGTCCAAGCTATGATGCTATATTTCTTATATCTGAATAATATTATTAATTGTAAGTACAATAAATAACTTTTCACATGTCATACTGACAGTGATAATCCCTTTACTTCAAATGCATGTCAACTGTAGTATGATAATTGGTCCCACCATTTTCCAACATCCCCTTTATTTCCACCACCCACATGTGATGGCATTGTGGGTTAATAAAAATAATTAGCTACTTCCAATACAGAGGGTGAGAAAATGTATATAATCTACAGTAAGGTCTACACTTTAATTATCACTCTTATTCAAATGTTCTTAATGGAAAAGTAGCAATGAGCCTGGAGCTCATGCTTAATTGATGAAAAACGCAGTGGACCAGATGATATTAATTCTCCAGGAGGAAAACAGTGGTCTATCTGCCCCTCTTCTTTATTTTGACTAATAACCCATACTAAAAACACATGGAGGGTTCGATGAGGGAATTAATCACACACTCAGTTGTTAGTAAGGCCCTTACTTGTTTTATTTTTTTACCAACCCATACTCATTGTGTATACCAGGGGTCAGCAACAGTGGCTTTGCATGGCACTCAAGGATGTCAGAACCAAGAGGAGTTCCAGTGGGACTTTAGATATCTGCTAGTGCAAACCGAGCAGTGATGCAGGTGGTGAGGGACGATCCTCAATTTACGCATTTCAGCACTTAGAGGAAGTGATCTCAAATCACTTTCTCCCAGCAACTGTTAATGGGAATCTGCACTCAAGTAGAGAAGCCCACAGCAGCCATTGCAGCTCCTTTCCTGTACCTGGCCAGCCTGGTCCCCACTGGACCCCAGGGAAGCTACCCACAGTGCTAGATATACACAGAGCTGCAGAATTAGCCTCCCTCTCATACAAAAATACAACCAGCCAACAGACAAACACACACACAGTCCACACAAACACACCACTGACAATCCACATACAAGCACACCACCTCACAAGCAGCATCTCACATGCAATATCACAAGCAGCCCCACACATACACACACCACCAAACACACAATATGACATGCCATCCATATCTTGTTTTGGCACAGTATTACTAAACACTGCTGCATAGATGTCCTTTCAGTAATTGCTAAATCAAAAATGACCTGGGTTAAGTTCATATAGTTTTTTTTTCATACTCATTAGTAAATACAAAATAAGCCAAATTCAAAAAGATATCTTAAACCAATGTGAAATTATTGTCAATAATGCTTTAAACGCTGGTTAAAAAACAAAAACAAAAAAAGTTTCATTGGGATAAACCTGAGCAATAAAATAACTTCCGTTCCATTTTTTAGAAATGCGTATTATATTAAAACCTTCTTTAAACAAGTAACAGACAAGAATCTGAATAAAACATGATTAAGGCTAATTCCAAATACCGTATATACTCGAGTATAAGCCGACCCGAATATAAGCCGAGGCCCCTAATTTTACCCCAAAAAACTGGGAAAACTTATTGACTCGAGGATAAGACTAGGGTGGGAAATGCAGCAGCTACTGGTAAATTTCTAAATAAAATTAGATCCTAAAAAAAATATATTAATTGAATATTTATTTACAGTGTGTGTATAATGAATGCAGTGTGTGCGTATGAGTGCAGCGTGTGCGTATGAGTGCAGCGTGTGTGTATGAGAGCAGCGTGTGTGTATGAGTGCAACGTGTGTGTATGAGTGCAATGTGTGTGTATGAGTGCAACGTGTGTATGAGTGCAGCGTGTGTATGAGTGCAGCGTGTGTATGAATGCAGTGTGTGTGTATGAGTGCAGTGTGTGTGTGTATGAGTGCAATGTGTGTATGAGAATGCAGTGTGTGTGTAGGAGTGCAGTATGTGTGTGAGAATGCAGTGTGTGTGTATGAGTGCAGTGTGTGTGTATGAGTGCAGTGTGTGTGTGTGTGTGTGTGTGTGTGTTGCAGAGCCTTGGTGGGGGGTGGGCAATTTTGTTATAATTTTTTTTAATTATTTTGATATTTTTTTTAATTATTATTTCTTCTTATTATTTTTTATTTAATTTAATTATTTTTTTATTTTATTATTATTATATATTTTTTTTCGTCCCCCCTCCCTGCTTGATATATGGCAGGGAGGGGGGGCTCTCCTTCCCTGGTGGTCCAGTGGCATTGGCAGTTCAGTGGGGGAGAGGGGGGCTGGCAGAGCTGTAACTTACCTCTCCTGCAGCTCCTGTCAGCTCTCTCCTCCTCCGCGCTGGTCCGTGCAGCTCTTCTGTCAGCTCCCACTGTAAGTCTCGCGAGAGCCGTGGCTCTCTCGAGATTTACACTGGGAGCTGACCGAGGTGCTGAACGGACGGCGCGGAGGAGGAGAGAGTTGACAGGAGCTGCAGGAGAGGTAAGTTACAGCTCTGCCAGCCCCCACAGCCCCCAGTCTGTATTATGGCAATATAAATTGCCATAATACAGACTATTGACTCGAGTATAAGCCGAGTTGGGTTTTTTCAGCACAAAAAATGTGCTGAAAAACTCGGCTTATACTCGAGTATATACGGTAAGTTGATATCCCTAACATTCTGTATGCTGCAATAAAACTTGCAACCTTTTAGTTGCAGGCAGTACAGAATAAGAGCCCATTGGGCCTTATCCTGACAATCATAATGGACTTCATTATAGAATTGTATCAACAGAAAACACTAAAACATTAATACCTCCAACATAGTGGTAGACTTAACACAATATGGCCATATGGTGAAAGTGAATCCCATATTTGTTTGCTGATACAGGTGATTTTAAGCAGCTTTATAAAATATAAAACTGTATTTGTATGTTTGTGCTGCTCCTTAATCCGTATTATATATGAGTGGTCTCTACAGTAGCACCATTCCTGAGAAAAGCATGTTCTAATTGTGTCCCCAGTTCCCTTTTTGTCTTTACTATGTATTCATGCCAGGCTTACCTTCCAATTCTTTAGTGAGACCTGCCCCCTTTCTGAGCATGTCTGCCACTTTGGGTGCCGGTTATGTAATTTGTGTCAGTAGCCCACCCTTTTATCCACCCACCTATGTAATGCTACCTGGACGTTGCTGTTAGTGGGTATGGATTTGATTGAGAGATGAAAGTGAGAGTTTAGCATAGGTTATGTGTTTTCTTATAGATGTGTCCCTTGAGTTTCCTTCTAGCACCACCTCCATCAAATACATGACACTTGGGAGGTATAACTGTTTGATAGGCTCTTAATCCATGTAGAAGAAATGTAGAAGAAAGGGGACATATCACAGTGTTAGAGAGGCCAAAGCAGCAAGAGAATCTGCACAATGTGCAAAGTCAGCTTTACCTTTAAGGACACTATAGTCACAAAAACAACTTTAGGCTAGTGAAGCAGTTTTAGTGTATAGATCATGCCTCTGAAGTCTCACTGCTCAATCCTCTGCCATTTAAAAGTTAAATCATCTTCTTTTCCTGTTTATGCAGTCCTATTCATTTTCAATCAGATATATTTTACTTTAAAAAATGTTATGTCCTGCAGTGTAAACTGAACTTTAAATACACACAAAAGACTTCTGGAGAGTCTAGCAAGCTCTTAACAGAGCAGGAGATAAGAAATTCTAAATTAAACACAATTTGCAATAAAAGAAGTGTAAATATTACAGGAAATATTTAGGAAGGCTGTATAAGTCACATGCTGGGAGGTTGACTAGGCTGTATAAACAAAGTGATTTAGCTCCTAAATGGAAGAGAATTGAGCAGTGACACTGCAGGGGCATGATCTATACACCAAAACTGCTTCATTAAGCTAAACATTTTTGGTGACTATAGTTTCCCTTTAACTAATTTCATATTCAGCCTGTCCACACAATTTGTGTTCCTCTACATCCCTCTGAAGTTTCTATACTTAATTCCCACTGCACAAAGAAAGAGCATGTCAACACTAGTAAAAAAAATAAAAATGATCAAAAGGCTATTCCAGGGGTCCTCAAACTCCGGCCCCCCAGATGTTGCTGAACTACAACTCCCATGATTCTCTGGCTATCTATGTAATTCAAAGAATCATGGGAGTTGTAGTTCAGCAACATCTGGGGGGCTGGAGTTTGAGGACCCCTGGTCTATTCCATGGGCATGGAGTTTTAGTTCCATTAGCTCCATTAGCTCCATTAGTTCCATTAGCCCCTATGTTAATCCGGCCTCCCTGCAGCAATTTTTTTTTATTGTAGGCACATGCATGAAGAAACTCTAAAATATAAATGTCCGCATGTTTATTATTAGTGATTAATTATATATGATGAAAATATTATTTACATATTCAAGACAAAACAACAGAGTGCACCAACGTGCGGCATAAGAATAATTATAAAAGTTGTCAAAGAACTGAGCTATAAATCTGCACAGATTTTTTTTTTTTTTATAACATAATTAAACAGGCATGATGAATAATTTTCTAACACCCTAGAGCGTTCCACGAGAAACGTGCATTCGACCAGAGCATGATATAACATTTATTGCTATAGCCACAGAAAGAAACAATGCTGTTGATAAGGGAAAAACAGACACAATATAAACTAGAGGACTGCCAAACCAGTGTTCCACCATGGGCAGCCGGATTATAAATGAAGGGTAGAGTGAATTTTATTTTCATTTAAAAGTTTATTTTCCCTAACTTTTTTCTGCTGTACATATTTCTATTATTTCAGATATGTTTTCAATAAAGTTATTTTCATTGTTGGTTATAACGTAATTTTACTCTTTTTCTTCATGGTAATTAGTGATTTACCGAACTGTTCGCCGGCGAATAGTTCCTGGAGAACATAGTGTGTTCGCGTTCGCCGGGGCTGGCGAACACATGCGCGGTTCGATCCGCCCCCTATTCGTCATCATTGAGTAAACTTTGACCCTGTGCCTCACGGTCAGCAGACACATTCCAACAAATTAGCAGCAGACCCTCCCTTCCAGACCCTGCCACCTCATGTACAGCATCCATTTTAATGCTGTACAGGAGGTGGGAGAAAAAAAGTTTTTCACTGTAAGCTAATAGCAGTTAGTTGTCTGCAAGCGTCTGGGTGTCAGGCCTTCAGCGTGTACTCTGCCAACCTCTGCCAGTGTACTTTGCCACTCATATATGGTGTCACAATAGCGTGCCTTTAAAAAGAAAAAAAGTTTTTCACTGTAAGCTAATAGCAGTTAGTTGTCTGCAAGCGTCTGGGTGTCAGGCCTTCAGCGTGTACTCTGCCAACCTCTGCCAGTGTACTTTGCCACTCATATCTGGTGTCTCTATAGCATGCCTTTAAAAAGAAAAAAGTTTTTCACTGTAAGCTAATAGCAGTCAGTGTCCTTAAAGCGGGTGTCAGGCCTTCAGCGTGTACTCTGCCAACCTCTGCAAGTGCACATTGCCACTCATATCTGGTGTCACAATAGCGTTGATTTAAAAACAAAAATATTTTTTTCACTGTTATAGATTGAATAGCAGTTAGTTGTCTTCAAGCGGGTGTGTCAGGCCTACAGCGTGTACTCTGCCAACCTCTGCCACTGCACAGTGCCACTCTTATCTGGTCGCACAGTAGCTTGCACGCATAGTACCACTAATCCCCCCCAAAAAAATGACAGGCAGAGGCAGGCCACCCCGCAGGGGCCATCGTGGTCGTGGTGCTGTGATTCCCTCTTGCCCTAGAATAATGCCCAGTTTTCAGAGGCCACGTACACTGAACTTGAAAAGTTCTGAGGACATAGTTGACTGGCTAACACAGGACACCCAATCTTCTACAGCTTCTGCTCGGAACCTTGATGCACCATCCTCCTCCAGCTTAGCTTCGGGCACCTCTCAAGATACCACTCACCCGCCTGCCGCCACCACCAACACTAGCACCACAGCTGCTTCACTTGGTATGTCAGAGGAGTTATTTACACATCCGTTTGAAGAAATGAGTGATGCGCAACCATTATTGCCAGAGGATGTAGATAACAGGGATATATCTCAGGCAGGCAGCATTACACACATGGACGTACGGTGTGATGATGATGTTGTACCCGCTGCTGCTTCCTTTGCTGAGTTGTCAGATACAAGTGAAGCGGTTGATGGTGACGATGCGTCCATGGATGTCACGTGGGTGCCTGCTTGGCAAGAAGAAGAACAGGGCGAAAGTTCAGATGGGGAGACAGAGAGGAGGAGGAGGAGACGAGTTGGAAGCATGGGGAGGTCGTCGCAAGGAGCTAGTGGCACAGTCAGACAGCATGCATCGGCACCCGGGGTCAGCCTGACAGCACGCCAATCAAAGCATGCTGTGTCCACCACCAGAAAGCAGCACACAAACTCAAAGCCGCCATCCTCCTCCTGGCCCAGCATCTTCAGCCACGTCAACCACTGCTGTCCTCCTTGCCTCCTCTCAAGCATCCGCCACTCCGTCTCTCGCCTTGAGCAGTTCCCGCTCATCTGCCCACAGTCAGGTGTCTGTCAAGGACATGTTTGAGCTAAGAAGCCAATGTCAGAAAGTCACCCCCTTTTCACAAAAGGCAATCCCCAACCTGTACTCGATTGTGCAAAAGGAAGTAATGGCATGTCTAGCACACAGTGTTGGGGCAAGGGTCCATCTGACCACTGATACCTGGTCTGCAAAGCATGGTCAGGGCAGGTATATCACCTACACTGCGCATTGGGTAAACCTGCTGACGGCTGCCAAGCATGGAATGCGTGGCTCTACAGAGGAGTTGGTGACACCGCCACGACTTGCAGGCAGGCCTGCTGCCACCTCCTCTACTCTTCCTACTCCATCCTCTTCCATAACCCTCTCGGCTGAGTCCTCTTCTGCTGCTCCGTCTTGCTCCACATCAACGGCACACCCCCAGCTCCCCAGGTACTATTCCACATCCCGGATACGGCAGTGTCACGCCGTCTTGGGTTTGACTTGCTTGAAAGCAGAAAGTCACACCGGACAAGCACTCCTGTCCGCCCTGAACGCACAGGTGGAAAAGTGGCTGACTCCGCAGCAACTGGATATCGGCAAAGTGGTTTGTGACAATGGAACAAATTTGTTGGCGGCATTGAAGTTGGGCAAGTTGACACATGTGCCGTGCATGGCACATGTGTGTAATCTGATCGTAGAACGTTTTGTTCATAAGTACACAGGCTTACAGGACGTCCTGAAGCAGGCCAGGAAGGTGTGTTGCCATTTCAGGCGTTCCTACACGGCCATGGCGCACTTTGCAGATATCCAGCGGCGAAACAACATGCCAGTGAGGCGCTTGATTTGCGACAGCCCAACACGTTGGAATTCAACATTCCTAATGTTCGACCTCCTGCTCCAACAAGAAAAAGCCGTTAATGAATATTTGTATGACCGGGGTGCTAGGACAGCCTCTGGGGAGCTGGGAATTTTTTTGCAACATTACTAGACGCTCATGCGCAATGCCTGTAGGCTCATGCATCCTTTTGAGGAGGTTACAAACCTAGTCAGTCGAACCGAAGGCACCATCAGCGACATCATACCATTTGTTTTCTTCCTGGAGCATGCCCTGCGAAGAGTGCTGGATCAGGCCGTAGAGCAGCGTGAAGAGGAAGAGGAAGAGTTGTGGTCACCATCACCACCAGAAACAGCCTTATCAGCATCGCTTGCTGGACCTGCGGCAACGCTGGAAGAGGATTGTGAGGAAGAGGAGTCAGAGGAGGAATGTGGCTTTGAGGAGGAGGAGGAAGACCAACCACAACAGGCATCCCAGGGTGCTGGTACCCGTGGGGTTGTACGTGGCTGGGGGGAAGAACATACCTTCATTGAGATCACTGAGGAGGAGGAAAGGGAAATGAGTAGCTCGGCATCCAACCTTGTGCAAATGGGGTCTTTCATGCTGTCGTGCCTGTTGAGGGACCCTCGTATAAAAAGGCTGAAGGAGAACGACCTGTACTGGGTGTCCACGCTACTAGACCCCCGGTATAAGCAGAAAGTGGCTGAAATGTTGCCAAATTACAACAAGTCGGAAAGGATGCAGCATTTGCAAAATAAATTAAAAAGTATGCTTTACGCAGCGTATAAGGGTGATGTCACAGCACAACAGGAATCTAACAGGGGAAGAGGTGAAAGTCATCCTCCTCCTCCCACGACCACGCCGGCAAGGACAGGACGCTTTAAAGATGTGTTGTTGATGGAGGACATGCGGAGCTTTTTAAGTCCTACGCATCGCCACAGCCCTTCGGGATCCACCCTTAGAGAACGACTCGACCGACAGGTAGTAGACTACCTCGCCTTAACTGCAGATATCGACACTCTGAGGAGCGATGAACCCCTTGACTACTGGGTGCGCAGGCTTGACCTGTGGCCTGAGCTATCCCAATTTGCGATAGAACTTCTGGCCTGCCCCGCTTCAAGTGTCCTGTCAGAAAGGACCTTCAGTGCAGCAGGAGGTATTGTCACTGAGAAGAGAAGTCGCCTAGGTCAAAAAAGTCTAGATTACTTCACCTTTATTAAGATGAATGAGGGATGGATCCCGAAGGGACTGACAGTGGGCGATACATTCGACTAAAAAAGGCCTGATGAGATGAGCTGCCTTGGGCTAAAAATGGTCCACACGCTGCTGTATTTTAGCTCTGAATGCCGGTTGACTTGCGTGACTTATCCGCCACCAACTAGCTTTCGAGCCGCAATGTTTTAGGGCACTTTCTGCCTGGGAAACAAACATCAATTTTTATGGCTGCTGCTACAGCAGCGGCTGCAACAATACCTGATTTTTCAGGCATGTGTACATGCCTAATTTTTCGGCCCTCTGATGCTGCACTGTGGCTTCAAAAACCAAACCAAAAAAACAGGGATTAAACTGATAGGAATAGTGCTACTTAACACACCACTCCTACCTGGTGGCACATTAGATTGCACGCGCAGTGCCCCAAGTTTGAAGTAGGAGGACCGACCAAGCATATTTTTCCATCTCCCGGTTCTTAAAATCGATGCCATATACACGTCCCCTGATAGGGCACCAGCTCGTTATTCTCTTGGGTGCTAGCTCATTATTCTCTTTTTCACTTCACTAGGGACACTTTACTGCACTATGGGCACTTAGACCCACTCTTTGTCTTGCACACTGTTATTCCTAGCCAGCATCTGTGATGGGAAATCAGGCAGTCATCTAAACGTTTAGATTGAGCTTTAGCTTAGAACACCCTTGAAGGTGTTTAAGGAGATTAGGGCTAGTTTAGAGGATTCTTCTTAGACCTCTGAGTCTTTATAGCCCTTCTACCTATCCAGCATTTCTGGAAACTAGCTAAGAGAAAGGGTGGCTGTGTGTCTGTGATACATTTAACTTTATATCACCTTATTGACACTTTATCACTCTGGTCTCCATACTCTCTGCCTATACCCATCTATTTAGAGGGAATTTCCTTGCCCCTGCCAATATTATATAATAGGTAATAGTATTACCATTATTACACAATTAGGTTTCTGAGGACAGGTGTCAATCCATATCTGCCAAGTGACCCTATGTAGGGGGAACAGTCCCTATTCTGCTCTGTGTCAGTGTGTATCAGGGATCCTTAGGATAGGTGTCAATCCATACCTGCCAAGTGACCCTATGTAGGAGGAACAGTCCTTATTCTGCTCTGTGTCAGTGTGTATCAGGGGCTCTGAGGACAGGTGTCAATCCATATCTGCCAAGTGACCCTATGTAGGGGGAATAGTCTCTATTCTGCTCTGTGTCAGTGTGTATCATGATCTCTGAGGACAGGTGTCAATCCATATCTGCCAAGTGACCCTATGTAGGGGGAACAGTCTCTATTCTGCTCTGTGTCAGTGTGTATCAAGGTCTCTGAGGACAGGTGTCAATCCATATCTGCCAAGTGACCCTATGTAGGGGGAATAGTCTCTATTCTGCTCTGTGTCAGTGTGTATCATGATCTCTGAGGACAGGTGTCAATCCATATCTGCCAAGTGACCCTATGTAGGGGGAACAGTCTCTATTCTGCTCTGTGTCAGTGTGTATCAAGGTCTCTGAGGACAGGTGTCAATCCATATCTGCCAAGTGACCCTATGTAGGGGGAACAGTCTCTATTCTGCTCTGTGTCAGTGTGTATCATGATCTCTGAGGACAGGTGTCAATCCATATCTGCCAAGTGACCCTATGTAGGGAGAACAGTCTCTATTCTGCTCTGTGTCAGTGTGTATCATGGTCTCTGAGGACAGGTGTCAATCCATATCTGCCAAGTGACCCTATGTAGGGGGAGCAGTCCCTATTCTGCTCTGTGTCAGTGTGTATCAGGGATCCTAAGGATAGGTGTCAATCCATATCTGCCAAGTGACCCTATGTAGGGGGAACAGTCCCTATTCTGCTCTGTGTCAGTGTGTATCAGGACAGGTGTCAATCCATATGTCAAGGTGTCAATATGTCATATGTCAGGTGTCAATCCTTATCCATTGTGATTTAGGAATGTTAGGTGATTTCTGCCCTTTATGGATTAAAACCAGACTCTGCATCAACTATGTAATTTTCCATGGGAGTTTTGCCATGGATCCCCCTCAGGCATGCCACAGTCCAGGTGTTAGTACCCTTGAAACAACTTTTCCATCACTTTTGTGGCCAGAAAGAGTCCCTGTGGGTTTTAAAATTCGCCTGCCCATTGAAGTCAATGGCGTTTCGCCCGGTTCGCCAGTTCGCGAACGTTTGCGGAAACTTGTACCAGAATCCAATAAAACATACCTAATCTATGTTATGAATTACGTTCAAATAATTTATATCCATTTGTTTGTAATTTCAAACTACGCACCGATGCCAAAATCTTTTCATCTTGTAGGTCATATAGGCCTATCCAGACTTATCTAAGAGATTATCTGTTTTTGTCTGTTTCTAGAACAGTTAAAGTCACTGTATTAAGATCTAGATGTCGACAATTTTGGCGTGGTACATTAATCATTAATGGCAAGATTTATACTATGCAGAGTGACAAACATAAATCTTTTGTATTTGCAGAAATTGGTTACACTTTCTTCTTTTGTGCGTGGCAGTAATTATAATTGCCAGGATAAGTAGATTATGCAGTAATATTCTTCTATCAGGGGGAATCACATTTCTGATTAACTTTCAACATTTGGATTTGTTGTTGTTTAAGACATTAAAGTAGATTGGCATTCAGCATCTTCTCTCTCCTTTCTTAATGATAGCTTGAAACTAAGCCGTAGCGTTGCAGCTGGCAATGTTTAATTGACACAGTAATCCACCTAATCCAAATGTGTCTATCTGCTTTTCCGTACTTTTACAGAAGTAAGCATGTCATTAAATGATGTAATTAAAAGCAACAGTGGCAGAAAATGATGCAGTGTCAAGAATTTGCATTTATTGCTGGATGAAATTATACAATATTTAAAATAAAAAAATTTACGGTACTTTTTTTCTAAAACCTAAAATATATGTGTTTTCCTTTACTTATATAGATGTGCTACAATGCTAAAAAAGGCTCCTCATTTTTTTCCATTTATTGGTCACTTTGTTTCACTTGATCTGTGAATCAAATGACGGGGAAATGAACCTATCTGTGTACTGCGAAATATATACAGAATAAAATAAAATATAGCAGTATACTGGTTGGCACATTTTCACTCCATTTTTGGTTCAACATATTCATTTCCAAATTTTGTTGTTGGTGTAATAAACGAGCTGAAACGACATATGGCCGATGTTCTTGCACACCCAAAAATGTTGTATTTTTGGGAAAAATGGTTTGGCTAAACCTATTTGTTCTCTGTGCACAAGTCCAGTTGCATCACTTAACCTAAAATATACCAAGATAAGTAGAATTAGTCTTAGGAATATGTAACCAGTACATTCTCAAATTAAAATAACTCCACAACCAACCAACAAGCAGGATGTTGCCCAACTGGCTACCTACCTATACTTCTCTACTTGCCCATGGGAGTTGTTGAAATATGATCAAGCAGTGACTGCCAGAAGAGCACAAGCCTTGCTTCTCATGCACCACACAACTGGGGGAAATATAGTGAAACAGGCAGAGACTGGATGTTACGTAATGTTCCTACCTTCTCCACTGATAGCAAAACCACCAATTGTGCAGAGTACTAAGGTTGAGAACACTGCCAAGACGTTAGCTGCTTGGCTATGCTACAACAGGCATGATAGGAGATGGGCACAAATGGGGCAGGGGGACTAGGGAGAGATAACTGTGCGATTGGCTAGGGATAAGTTACTATTTTAGCAATTCTATTACACTGTGATACATTCACATGCACTTACAACAGTTGTACACACAGAAACCTTGACATGCACCAATACTACACAAAACATAATTTTTAACACATGTATCTGTGTGATATTGGATGTTTTATGTCAAAAGTGTCTTTTACATCTATATTCAATAAAACCTAGGTAAGATCTCAAACTGTACTAAAGTGGTTTAACAACTTACCGCGATTGACATCAGGGCACTCCTGGCACCATAACTACAACATTCAATCATAGTGATTATGGTGCTTGGAGTATTTACTTAAGACTATTAACTCAAGGAGAAATTGATACAAAATTAAAAACAAATAGACACCTATAAATTAGAAAAAAAATACATTTTATAAAACAAGGATTAAAAATCCAATAATATAAGAAAATATAAAATAAAATTGATTTTCTTATTAGCCTAAAGCCGTTATGAAAGTAACAGCTAATTCCACAAATAGAGGTGACTAACAAAACAGTGCATTCACAATAGTTTTATATATATATAAAATCATTAACTGTATGTGTATGTGTATTTTTGATTACAAGTTTGTATTAACTATTTTTTGTGTGTATTACAAAATGTAAATCTGAAAAAAAACCTGTTTAATGTTTTTATTTACTTATCTGATGTGTTTGCAGGATGTTATATTAACACTCCAAGAGAAGCTTTCTATAAAATGCATTGAACACTTTTCATTGATGCTGGAACAGAGGACAGAGGGAGCAGGAACCAAACTTCTTTTGTTACATGAACAGGAGACCCTAACTCAGGTTTACTTTACCTTTAATCAGTCCTGTAACTAATAATAACATTGTTTGTTTAAAAAAAATAATAACTAGCTTTTTATTTTTGTTTAATTTTATAAAAAAATAAAGGGGAAAAAAAGCCCAGATTCAAACCTGTTTAGTCTCAAAACAATGAAAAATATTTGATTCTTACTCAGGGGATAGCACCAGGAAACTCATGGCATCATAACCACTATAGTATCCTATGTGGCTTTGGTGTTTAGAGGGCTCTTATAAGACATTGTTTTTGTTCGTAGCCATTTTCAACGTATTAGTATCAATGTTACAGTTACTGCAATTTTTCTATGGGCAATAGAAGCGTGTGTAATGTACATCTTCTGAAATATCATTAACTAATAAAGTTTAAATTGTTGGGGTTTTTAAAATGAAATTCAGATTTAAGGCCAGAGTAACTGAGCTAGAAGTGTAGCTGCATTGGATAATTCAGTTCAGTTAATTTGGCCTTAAATTTGAAATTCACTTGAATTCTCATACAGGGTTACTTGCCAAAGTGACAATTGTCAAAAAATAAAAGTGAATTTCACATTAAAGGCACAAATAGTCAAAAAGGAAGAATTCTCCAAGTCACCAAATTTGAAAGTCCAAATTTGCAGTTCGTCTGCTTTGGCCTTAAATTTAAAATTCACTTTGAATTCTATTTAATTCTCCTTAGTGAATAACCCTGTTTGGATTCCTGACAATTTCCACTTTAGTGAGTAACCTACCTTGTAAATGTATTACAAGATCTTGCACAACAGCCTGGTTTGTATCTTTGCAGAAGTGATACAAATTCTGTCATTTTTTCAGAGAGAAGATGACCGTATAAACACCACATCTATCAGCTACTGTGCGACAGTATTTATTTCCAACTAATTGCTGTCGGTCTTTTCACATTTGCATTTTTTTCTGCTAGAATGCGGAAAAAAAAAACAAACATTCAGACAACAGGTCCAATTTAACAACATTGCTACACTATATATAGAATTGAACAACTGATCTTTCCACCACTAAACATTATGCAATGAATCGAATGTGACATAAAAGTAACACATTGGGTAAAGTGCATTCCATTAGTGCTGTGCACACTTTTTGAGAGTACAAAAGGTTAAGTAAAATCTAAAATAAAAATTAAGCTTTAAAGCTAATATTTCATATGATCTTTACCTTACCCAAATAAAAACTACTTTTCTACTTCAGTTTAGAGAAATGTCTTTTTATAAAAGCTACAATCACTGATTCATGATAGTCGAAGTGTAATCGAACTCAGATTAGTTCATAACTATATTGAGTAACTTTATAGACCATGCCTATACATCAGAAATACTTTCATATTAAGACATATACAATTACAGGAGAGTATTTGTACAACCCACACTGATTCATGACTCACTTCTAAACAAAGACACACTTTATATAATTGGATAGGAATAATAATTGCCGCTGTCAGTCTGAGAAAGATAGAATGAGGTGTTATTCCTCTCGTGCTGTGATAATGAATGCCACATTTCTAGATTTCGAAGGTACTGCTGCTATAAACAGCATTTGTTTGTCTTTCCTTGATAATATTGCTTATAAATATTTCTGTGAATTGCATTTAGGTGACTCAGAGACCCAGCTCACACACAATGAGATGCTTGTTCAGAATCAGTTTTGTCCCAAAGGATCCAATTGACTTGCTCAGGAGGGACGCAGTTGCATTTGAGTATTTGTACGTGCAGGTAAATGGTACAATTCCTACAATATTACAAATGGTAAACATCTAGGGATCTCTTTTAACATGCCATTATAGTATGTAATAGCAGAACATTTTTTTTCAGTTACCTGTATATCTTCATGTAATCTCTACAAAAGACAAGGGTGGAATATAATTTTTATGCGGAAATTAACTTTCAAAATTTGACTATAATGAATCACAATGTTGTATTTTGGTAGTACGGGGTACATTTTTATTGATTATTACAGCAATTTGTAATATAAAATATTTTATTTAGAATTACTGTGCTGTCCTGCATGTGTCTGTGTGTGTACATTTGTTTCTGTGTGGTTTTTCTTACAGTGAGAGGGGCTGGTACCGTTTCCATTTTCTAGCAACAAAAAAATGCAGGATTTGAGATAGGATAAAAGTGTTCTATGAGAAACTTCAATTCTTACAAGAGTAAACATAACAGATGAAAAACTTGATTGAAAAGGATGTTGCATTGCAGTATGTGTTGGGTGAAGAAATGATTATTTTGTGACCAGAGATGGTGACTGATGTACATGTGCACCAGATGTTAAACATGTCATACTACAGTATATCTATGTGCTATTTGCATTAGTTCATAATAATATTTGCATTAGTTCGTACATAAATATGTGTCCAACAAAAGAACAATGATAAGGACTGGTTTGCCTGTTGTTTTTATATGTTATCCTTTATCTGTTGCTGTTATAGCTGTTCTTTATACTTTGTTGTTTTATCTACGCACAACCTGTTTTCTTGTATTTTTTTTAATAAGGACTTGTCACATGCTGTATTTTCATGTAGTGTTCTCTTTTAACCGACTTATTAATGGACAACACATTTGAGAATGAATACAGTTTGACAATGTAAAGGCTTTATAAATGTAAGGCATGCACTGCTTGCTAGCTACAACATTGATAGAAATGCAGAGTGGTTATTTAAACGTAATGCTCCATCTAATGGTTGATTTACAGAGTTGCAATGATGTTGTTCAAGAGAGATTTGGTCCTGAGCTGAAATATGACATTGCACTGAGACTGGCAGCTCTGCAAATGTACATTGCAACAGTGACCACAAAGCAGACACAGAAAATCTCCCTGAAATATATTGAGTAAGTATAAGGTTCTAGGTATATATATATATATTACATTCTTTATTTTTTGCAGTGCAGAGTTTGACAGACAAGCACACATAAATATTTCACAAGATTATTTGCTGCAGTAAATGATTGTAGCAATAATATGAAATATCCGGGAAATTAAAAAGAGGATAACACATCATGAACACAGTTCTACTAGTTGAAGTAGAGAGAGTATAGGAGATGGTGTAGAATAGAACTTTAGGTAGCCTAAAGAGGTTAATACCACTGGAGGTATAAAGTTAACTGTTGCAGATTGTCAGTCATTGCACAATAACAGAATAAGTCAAAGTAGAGATTATGACTTCCATAATAATATGCAGTGCTAGAATATGACTATCTGCCTATGAGAGTTGATATGTACGAAACAAATATAATGCCACAGGGACCAACAGCAAAGAAGTAATAATCAAAGTAAGTTCCAGGCCTATAAGGTCATAGATTATGATAAAGTAACTATGAAAACAGTGAGTAAACTCTTAGAATAAAATAATCTGCGGTCATATCACATAACTGCTCAGTCAATGCTATAGGCACCGTATTCGGAGAGACCACCAAGTCGAGAGGGATTATCCCACCAGCTCCAGGTGCCAAGGTAATTCAGTGTTGCCATAGGTCCAACCATGGCTAACCTCCTGAACAGGACCTCGGGACTGGCGTGGTGCACACAATAAGCCTTGCTGAGTGGGAACTCTCCGACATCATTGGCTTCGTCTGTTAATTTGGCCCCCTACGAAGGCAGGGTGTAGTGGTGGGCATACTGCAAGGATGTGTCAGCTGCGGCTCCCTCATTCCTCTGGTCAGCATGTTTGTTGTGCTATGTGTCAGCACTGCCGTTCGGGAGTTCAGCCTGCTCCAGAATGCTGAGCAGATTGCCACAAAAGCTGCCTCAAGCTTGGCTTCCCAGTTTCCCACTGAGAGTTCAGTAGATATGGCAACCATATTAACTGCATCGCTAGGCCTTGTGGAGTCAAGGTAAGTAGAATCTGAAATGTTAAATTGTACATGCATAACTGAAGTATATTTTTTATTTTTTGGTTATTTGAGATTCATACAACAGTATATCCCAATATTTGCATGTCCATATTGTGTTTGAAACACTATTAAGAATGTAGGTTAGATTGGCCAGTAGATGGGTAATACAGATAGCCGTTACGCATAAACATTGAAATCCGTTTTGACTCTAACTAATTTTGGCCGGTTCACTGGGGATACTAGAACACGTGATCATGCTGGAATGTGATTACGTCATTTGACGCGTATACGTGATGACGTAATTTGATGCATGAATATCATGACATCATTGATACCCAGAAGTACTCTCCGGCATCGTACAATTGATTCCTGGCATCAAGACATTTACGGATAGTACCTCCTACATTCCGCTGATCACATTGGGGTTAACTCACTGAGGTTTTAACAAGGTATAAGTGGGAAGGTAGCTCAGTCATTGAGATGTCCCACAGAGGAAGGCCTAGGGGCTGAAACGTCGAGGTTTCCAATTCTCCTGCTTCTCGTTAGTATACCATTTTTTATGGGTGTATGATGAAAAAAAAATGAGCACTTTATTGCTACTCTTAGTGGTTTTGGCACTATTGGTGTATTATATTATGCTCTGTTGTATGCACTTTTTTCTGCAAAAGCTACTTGTCATATTACTTTAATGCATGAATAAACTTTTTTTATGTGCAAATTTTGGTGTGTCCTTGGTTTATTGATCTTTTTTTTGTATATATATATCCGGTGTGGGAGCACCCTTAAGAGCACCCAGTACCTTCTATACCACTTTAAGTGTCACCCATTTTCAGTTTGAGATTTTCTTATAATTGTATAAGGAAATATATAATCAGCCATGGCAGGTGCATTCGGTTTTGAGATATGTAGAGAGGCATCTCTTAAAGGACTGTGTGCGGGAGGTCGCTCCATAATTGTGATGGTCTGTAGGAAAAGGAAGATTGAGCTGTTTTCTTTTTGTATTGAGGTAGACTAAATAAAATTCTGGTACTGGATCAGAGGCTATATAAGGTGGGAACAGCTGGGGAGAGCATTCTGATCAGGTAGGGTGGGAGCTTCCCAGAAAAGCTCTTAAACACAAGGCTGGAAAGATGAAGGGTGTGTCTGGATTCCAACGACAGCCAGTTTAGTTCTTTCAGCATGTCACAACGGTGGGTCCTGTAATTACATTGTAGCACAAATCGGCAGAACGAGTTATACAATGTATTAAATTTATTAAGGTGGGTTTGCGGTGCACGTACATAAACTACATCCCCATAATCAATAATTGGCATCAGCATTTGCTGTATAATCTTTTCCTTTACTGTAGGGCTTAGGCAGGATTTGTTTCTGTACAGGGCACCTGTGGGGGCCAAAAGATAGATTGGGGTCTAACAAGATACCCAAGTATTTGAAAGAGTGGACTGCGGCCAGTGTGCTATTTGATTTTGTTTTGATGCATATATAGGAATTTTGTAATTTGTGTAATTTAGGTACTGTTCCAAAGATCATTGTGACAGTTTTGTCAGTGTTTAGGAAGAGTTTGTTTTTTACGATCCACTCTTCTACCTCTGTGAATGGGTCTTGGAGCACAGCCTCAACCTGCGGTAGATCGGATTTGCTTGCATAGATTACTGTGTCATCTGCGTACATGTGTACATTTGAGAATGGAACCTTGGGGAACACCACTTGTGACTTGGAGAGGGAGTGAGTCGCTGTCAGAAATGGACACATATTGTCATCAATCAGATACATATGATCGAAACCAGGTTAGCGGACGATCACCAATACCTGAGGATTTTAGTTGGTGCTGTAGAATGTCGTGGTCTACTGTGTCAAAGGCCTTTGCAAAATCAAGTAAAATAGCTCCAGTTAGCTCTCTTTGTTCCATGCCAGTTTGGATTTCATTGCAAACTTTTAAGAGGGCAGTTGTAGTGGAGTGATTTGGGCGAAAACCCAATTGATCAGGGGTCAGATAGTTTGATTGTTGGTAATACTCACATAGTTGCGTATGGTTGCATTTTTCTAAGATTTTTGACAATACTGGGAGCAATGATATTGGGTGATAGTTAGAAACCAAAGTAATGTCACCGCTTTTATGGATAGGCACTACTCTCGCAGTCTTCCAAAGTTTGGGTATGTATCCAGACACCAAGGATTCGTTGTTTAGGGTTGTCACAGGTTTATCAATTGCTGGTGCACTGAGCTTCAACAGCATTGCTGGTATTTGATCGGGTCCGGACTGTTTTTAATTTTTAGATTATTAAGGTGTTTCTTAATGACACTAATAGGTACAGGTCTAAAATTAAGCTTGTCTCTATTGGGTCTTTGCAAATTTAGTGGGGCCTGATCCACATTTGTAGTTTCGGGATGTGTCATTTATTAGCTTGGCAATCAGGGTGGTGGAGCATCTGACAAAATAATTGTTAATGCATTTGCTACTTCTAAGAAAAGAGAGTTTATAAGTTATGTATAACTTTCTAAAAGTTTCTAGGGTTTAAGATGTTATTGTTCAGATTTTCACAGAAATTGGGCCTTGGCAAACTACTACTTAGCCGACTACTATACTGATGTTTTGTTGTGTTTCTTCATAATGATTTTAAGTGGCTATTATAAAGACACCACACACACACACACAAAAAAACTAAAGGCAACATTCTTTTTTCTCCTTCTGAGAGGTTGCTCCCCATCATGTGCTGTAGGTGACCCCTTTATATAAGTAGATGTCTTCAAAGCTCACCAAATTTCTATTAAGCGACTCTTTTAATCCCTCTGTTTAACCCTCCCAACCTCTGTATTGTAGACCTCTGTTTAGTAATTATTTGGGAAATGCTGACTATTTAATCAATGTTTAGTTATTCTCAGGGGGTCACAGACTATATGGTGTTATATATATATATATATACAAGTTCACACTTTTGCTTATGATACAGATTGGAATGAATATGCTTAATTTGAATTAATCCAATCTTACGGTTTATTCACTATATAGTTAATTGCAGTGAACTGAAACATGAATTTCAAATTAAAGGCCAAAATAGCTATGTTTAAAAAAATCATTTAAAGGGAAACTCCAGTGCCAGGAAAACGATCCGTTTTCCTGGCACTGGAGGGTCCCTCTCCCTCCCACCCCCCAATCCCCGGTTACTGAAGGGGTGAAAACCCCTTCAGTGACTTACCTGAGGCAGCGACGATGTCCCTCGTCGCTGTCTCCGCCTCCGTGACGCTCCTCCTCTTCATTGCGTCACCCGGTGGGCGAGACTGATCTCGCCCACCGGCCGAGGGGACCTAATGCGCATGCACGGCAATGTCGCGCATGCGCATTACGTCTCCCCATAGGAAAGCATTGAAAAATAATTTCAATGCTTTCCTATGGGGTTTTGAGCGACGCTGGAGGTCCTCACACAGCGTGAGGATGTCCAGCGACGCTCTAGCACAGGTTTCCTGTGCTAGAACCCAGGAAGTGACCTCTAGTGGCTGTCTAATAGACAGCCACTAGAGGTGGAGTTAACCCTGCAATGTAATTATTGCAGTTTATAAAAAACTGCAATAATTACAATTGCAGGGTTACGGGTAGTGGGAGTTGGCACCCAGACCACTCCAATGAGCAGAAGTGGTCTGGGTGCCTAGAGTGTCCCTTTAACTCAGCTTTAGTTGGAGCTTGGTTATTTGAATAATTATTTGTAGTTATAATCACTAAAATGTGGATTGATATGAATTTAATGTTAATATAAAGTGAATTTCACATTGTAGGCCGAAAACAAAGCTGATCTGAAAAAATAGCTGACCAAGAGAAAATTTACCGTTTAGTCATGAGCTAACATTTGAATATCACTTTGAAATCTTGATAGTTTGCAAGTAACACTTTCTGTTCTCCTACTTTTGTCCACTCAACCCAAAGTCATGAATCATGATGGCTTTGTCCATTCAGATGCTTCTCATCGCATTGAGGACACACAGAGCATGTGTGGCAATCACTGCAATCCACCAATTCATTGGATGCACACAGCGTTCAGTGTCAACTTTGTGTTATTAGCCATTATTACCTGTCTGAATGAATGGAAACTGCTAAATGCAAACAGTGCCAATTCCATATCGATAAAATGATTTTGTTGCTCAGACTGGCTCTTTAACTAAGATGGTATTGAAGTGTAGTTGACTTGCTAGGCTTATTAACATATAAAAGTATATTGATTACGTGAAATCAATTGTTCTGTTTCCCTGAACCCCATGAATGAAGTAATTTATGTTGAATAAACAAATAAACATTTTGTTGCAGAAAAGAATGGGGATTGCAGACTTTCCTTCCATCTGCTGTGCTGCAAAGCATGAAAGAGAAGAACATTAAAAAGGCACTTTCACACCTTGTCAAAGCTAATCAGAACTTAGTTCCTCCAGGCAAAAAGGTAAAGCTATAGAACATAAACTATGAGAGATGAAAACAATCTTTTATATTAAACTGAACAGACTTTTAAAAAGTCATACAAATAAAAATCATAAAAGAGAAATATTAATCCTGACTGTGTATGGTACTTGTACAACTGGAGGCAAATACATATTGAATTTACTTTCTCTGAATAATTCTTTATGCTGCACTAAGGCTTGAATGTCAGACACTGCATATCAAAACAGACATATTTACCACTGATTCGCTTTACGTAATCTGTGTATTCATCAAGGATTTTTGTTATGGCAAATGCTATTTGAATATATTCATTCATTCATGCACCAACATGTCTTTAGTACCACCTATTAGGAAAAGTAGTAAAATGTGACACATGAATTTCTGTACGGAATGTTTCCTATTTTTGCTTAGAGACGTTGCACCTTTTACTGACATGCATATGATTCATAGAGAGAGAAAAAACATCCTACTGGCTAAATTCATTCACATGCTTAAAAGCGTATTAAGATTTCAACAAAATTATCTGCACAGGAATTCTAAACTAACCCAGCACTTTACACTACTAAATTATGTTTTACCTAATTTCACTAGTTATACTAATAGCACTCTTAAAATGCCCTTACCAAAGTTAAATAAAAAACAAATCCGCTATCTAGAATTGTGCAACATTATACAATGTAGTTTAATGTAACTGCAGTGTCGTGCAAAACTTCATAGTAACTTAATTTATAGTTAGAGAAAGGTAAAAAGAAACCACAAATTCACATTGTATCTTACTGAGAGTGAATGGTGAACTGTCATAGCTCTTAAGTGACAGGTCCTCATTCCCATACTCTAGTAAAAACTGTTGAAGAACTTACTGGGATGAGAAGTACAGGAGAGGTAAGTGTATTGCACAATTACCTGTGTAGCAGTTCGGATGCAGGGTAATGTTACAACTTCATGATGCCTAGGCATTTTAAAGGGTTTGTGCATCTGCTTAGAAAACTATATATGAAAAAAATGCACAACCAGGCATTCCTTTAACCCCTTAAGGACGGCGGGCGTACTATGCCATCCTTGGGGACCCGGTCCTAAATGCCGGCGGGTGGCATAGTACGTCCCCGCCGTCAAATGCACTTTCTTGCTTGCCGGTGATCCCCTGCTGGCAATCGCGATGGGGGGACTTGCCTGGCATCCCAGGGAGTCCCCCTTCTGCTAATCCGGCCCTCCCGGGCCATGTGATCGCGATGAGTTTGCGATTTCATGGACGGAATAGCTATCCACAACAGTGCCTGCAGGTGGCCTGCCTGGAATGACAGGCAGTTCCCCTGCTGCCTGTAGAAAAGTTTAATGAAGTTAAAAAACTTTTACTTATGTATTATATGTATGATCTAAGTATATATATATATATATATATATATATATATATATATATATATATATATATATATATAGTAAAAACCAAAGAAAATAAAAAGTTACCTGTGCTCTCTCCTTAATCCCTATGTATATTTAGACAAATTGAGGTCATTTAGTTGCTCCAATGGCCATTGGAGGGAATGCCCGCCTGCCAACGTCAAGGCAGACCCCCCTAAGCGGGTCCTAACACTGACTTAGGGGGGCCATTGGAGCAACTAAATGAACTCATTTGTCTAAATATACATAGGGATTAAGGAGAGAGCACAGGAAACTTTTTCTTTTCTTTGGTTTTTACTATATATTGGGGCTGATGTGTATTGTAGTCCTTGCTGCCGGCCCAGTAGTGATGGGACTGAGCGCAGGACTTCTCTTTTTGTATATATATATATATATATATATATATATATATATATATATATATATACACACACACACACACACACACAAACATACATACACATACACTATGTCTCTAAGTGTATTTTAATATTAATATATATTTTTATATATATATAATATTTAAATACACTTAGATAATGATAATTTACATAAGTTATAATTTTATACATATATATAAATATAAAATAAATCAATAATTTAAAAATGTAAAAATGAAAAAGAAATTATGAAAAATAAATAAATACAAATTATATATATATGTGTGTAATTTTTTTGTGTATTTTGGTATATATATATATATATATATATATATATATATATATATATATATATATATATTCCCCGCACTCAGTTTAACCGGTCTTGTTCAGTGACTCGGTGCAACAACTCCAACCGCTCCATATATTCCCGAAAGAGTGCACTCAGAGGACTTGAATAAACTTCAAATAAATGCTTTATTGAGCAATAATGTGCAGAAATATGCAGTTCAAGTCGACGTTTCAGTCCAGACGGACTTTTATCAAGACCATTTTGATAAAAGTCTGTCTGGACTGAAACGTCGACTTGAACTGCATATTTCTGCACATTATTGCTCAATAAAGCATTTATTTGAAATTTATTCAAGTCCTCTGAGTGCACTCTTTCGGGAATATATATATATATATATATATATATATATATATATATATATATATATATATATATATAGATATCAAAATACACGTAGAACAAAATATATATAGATATGTATATCAATATTATTAAATACCCAGGACATACTTGAAACCGAGAGAAATCTCAATGTATCTTTCCTGGTAAAATATTTTCTAAAAAATAAATATATATGTATATATCTCTATATATCTATCTGTATATAAATACAAATAATTTTAAAAAATTACATATATATATATATATATATATATATATATATATATATATATGCCCCCCATGTACAGTATTTATGGGTTTTTTTAAAGTTACAGAGTCAAATATTAGGCTTGCATATCAATTTTTTCACATTGAAATTTGCCAGATTGGTTATGTTGCCTTTGAGACTGTATGTAGTAGTATGTTAGTAGCCACTTAGTCACAAACACTGGCCAAAATTAGAGTTAAAATTAGTTTTTTGCAATTGTCACACAAACAAATATGAACTAACTTTGACCAGTATTTATGACTAAGTGGATTCTAAAAATGACTGGACATACCCCATTTGTAATACCTTGGGTTGTCTACTTTTGCAAATGGTATGCCATCATGGGGGTAATTCTCATTCCTGGGCTACCATATGGTCTCAAAGGCAACATAACCATTCTGGCAAATTGCAATGTGTTTAAATTGAAAAATGTAACCCTGTTACTCTCCAAAACACCATAAAACTTGTACATTTGTGGTACTGTTTTACTCGTGAGACATCACTGAATACAAATATGTGTATTTTATTGCAGTGAAAGCTAACAGTATTATGCTATTCACAGTTAAAATGCCATGCAGAGCTAAAAAAAAAAAAAAAAACAATTTTCTCACATTTGTTTTATATTTTATTAATATTAAATTATGTTTCATATATAAATATTTGATATGGCATGAAAGCCCTGCTTCTCCTGAGCAAAATTATATATAAAAAGTGTGTGTGCATTTAATATGAAAGAGGTGAATTCTGGTTGAACATACATATAGCGCAAATTAAATGTTTTATTTACATTTTGTTTTGATCACAACCTGTACAACTGCCTCAGTCCTTAAGGGGTTAAAAAAGTGCTCTATTCATGTAACACCCAACACCTATGCACACAGTAACATGAGAATTAAATGAATTGGTACTGTATGTTAGTTACCTACTGAGTTGTTTATAAAACCCACATGTGACACTTCTCCTTTTCATTAACTGTTTGTCTATAGTGGATATTATTGGCAAATACATATGTGCACTTAGGTAATTGGTCATTAGATTGCTCAATAAATACATATCTCAATTCTTTTATCTCTTTGCAGCTTTCTGCCTTACAAGCTAAGGTACACTACCTTAAGTTTCTTAGTGACTTGCGTTTGTACGGAGGACGTGTATTTAAAGCTAAATTAGTTGTAAGTATTCATCCGTTTAGTAGTTGGGTATCATTTTCATATATTTAACCAAAGTACATTAACTGTTCAGAATGCAGTTTTACAGCAGTGCCAGACAAAACTGAATAGAAAAAAAAAATAAAAATAAAAAAAATATATATATTTTGTAAGCAGAACACATGCAGTAAGACGTCCATTTTTTCAGTTATAATCCTGTCATCAAATTACTGTTTACATGATTGATGTTTTAGTTCCACATATTTTTTCAAATACATTACAATCAAAAGGCATTAGATTCATTTTTTTCATCTGTGAATTAGCTGTTTAACATTTAAATATTCAGTATCTCCACATCCATATTCATTTAATCAGTAGCTGCATTTAAAATGTTTACTATTTATGTCTGAGCTTCAACTTTGGATAAAAAAAAAAACCAAAAGAACAAGAATATAAAAAAACTGTGTAAACAAAATGTAACTCATTCATTTCCTATTTTTACAGCAAGGAGAAAAACATTCGGATGTAACCCTATTAGTCGGCCCACGGTATGGCATTAGCCATGTGATCAACACAAAAACCAATCTTGTAGCCCTGCTTGCTGATTTCAGCCATGTAAATAGAATTGAAATGTTTACAGAAGACGAGATAACTGTTAGAGTCGAGCTTCATGTTTTGGATGTAAAGGTGAGTGTTTTTTTATTTATATAAGTGTGTGTTTTTTATGTAATTAAATAGGTCTATTTGATACCTTGTTTTTATTTCTCTAGTCCAACAGAATAGTTCTAATATGCATTTTAATACATGCTTTCATATTAGTTGTATATGATATCACTGATGGGAGTAATTCAATAAATTGAACTTATCCTCTTTTTTTTTCCAGTAAAACTCTAATTACATTTTAAGGAGCCTATTCATGAATCTATATTTTTTTCTTTAATTTAGCCCAGTTGAAGATTTATTTCCAATTCTAATCTTACTAAATTTTGACAATAATAGATTCCGACTTTTTTTTTTCACTTAGGGTGTTAATATGCAGATTTGAGAAAGGAAGATGGTTACACCAGTAGAAGTCTTGTTGTATATATGGTCTATTAGATGCTTATATGTGCGAATATATTCCAGCATTAATTCTGACTGTACTTTCTAGTTGCAAGTACCTATGTCCTTTAGTAACTTTAGGATAACTAAAGTTACTTTATACTCCTGGTACCTTTTATACTGTGAGCACTATTGCTGTCTCTTTATATCCTTTATGATCTTCATACCGATGATACATCTGCCTACCTAGAACATACTATGTATCCTATAAGTGGGGATTGTAACACTGTACGCCATTAAGACTAGAGATAGAGGAACTACCCTGACTCTTTGAGGTTTTACCTTCCAGCAAGTTTTTACATTTGTATTCACACTTGGACTAATATTTGAACTTTCTTTTGCTTTTTATTTGTTCGTCCTCATTAGTGATGTCCCGAACGGTTCGCTGGCGAATAGTTCCTGGCGAACATAGCTTGTTCGCGTTCGCCACGGACGGCGAACATATGCGATGTTCGGTCAGCCCCCTATTCGTCATCATTGAGTAAACTTTGACCCTGTACTCACAGTCAGCAGACACATTCCAGCCAATCAGCAGCAGACCCTCCCTCCCAGACACTCCCACCTCCTAGACAGCATACAATTAGGGATTATTCTAGCTTTAGTGACTGAATAATCTAAATTTTATTAACGACAGGAGGCGAATATTTGCTTTATCTTTCTTTACTGAACCTCCCAGCAGCAAAGGAACAGTTAACAGTAATGTAAAAAGTTCAACCAATCAGATAGTATAACAGTATTATATGATGTCATCAAACTCCTCCCATATCCTCTTTCTTGCTGTGGTCGATGATATGTCTGTGTCAACCGTGTAAACTGTAACGATGAACTGCGGACTAAGTTGGAGTCCTGAAGTAGTCAACATGTGGAATCTTCAGCGTGCTTGAAGGAGCCGTATATACAAAGGTAGGTATTTTTCACACTAAGGGAATAGAGAAAAGACATGAGAGTATAGGTTCTCATACTAGGTGAATGCAATTTATGGCATGTATGTTAAGAACAAATTGTAGTTACTCTTTGAATATAATATTGAATATTTCAAACACTAGATTAGAAGTGTTATGGCGTGAACCTATGGCAGATGGTGTATAAAGTGTGTGTAACCAGTAGACTGGAATGCATAGTAACTTACCTGGGCGGGTGTTAGAAAGTGAAAATAAAGAAGGGGGGGGGGAATATTCGCCTCCTGTTGTTAATAAAATTTAGATTATTCAGTCACTAAAGCTAGAATAATCCCTAATTTTATGGCAAGACAGGAGGCTTCATATTTGCTGTTTTAACGCTCCTATATGATAGAAGATGCAGCATGTGTCATTGGTTTGAAATAAAATGTACGGAATGTGGACTCTCTGGACCAATCTGCAGATGACAAAATGTCTGAGAGGGAGCTCCCCGTGCGAAAGGCTGAGGATGCGGCTGCTCCTCTGACTGAATATGCGCCAAATTTTGAGTCAATGCCTGCTTGCGCTAGTATCCATCAGATCCACCGTGCGACGGTGGGTGCGGATACCGGTTTGTGTGGTTTTACATAAGACACGAGGAGGGGTCCCGTAGGGGGCGTAGAGTGGTGGTGGCATCTAAATAATGCCTTACGCAGAGTGCCACGCAGAGTGACTGTCTATTAGGAAAGTAAGGTAGAATACGGAGGAAGGATTAGTTTTGTTCGTCTGGTGATGTGAAACTTAACGCCTTCAGGCGAGAAGACTACTGCGTGGGGATCAAATGCTCGGATATCCGAGACCATACGGAAGGATACCAGGCATAGAAGTAAGGCCAGTTTGGCCGAAAGTTGACGTAGCGACAAATTTTCATTAGCGGTCCAGGATTCTAAAAGGGAAAAGACTTGAGTGATATCCCAGAAACAGGAGTATTTAGGAAGAGGGGGTCTGGCTAACCTGATCCCTCGTAAAAGTCTACAGACTGAAGGATGTTTCCTTATTGACGCATTGTCAATGGGATTATGGGCCGCAGAGATAGTGGATCTATAGACATTAATTGATCAATAGGATTTACCTTGATCAAATAGGGTAGACAGAAAATTTAGGATGATCGTCAGAGGTGCTGAAAAGGGATCGGTGTCCCTTTCCAAACACCAGCTGACCCATGTCTTCCATGCAGCGATGTAAGCCCGACTAGTGCCTGGGGCCCAGGAGTCCCATAGGAGAGCCTGAGTTGTCTCTGAAAGTCCTGAGACGTTCCAAGATCCCCTGAAACGGTCCAAGCTACAAGCTGGAGCCGGTCCTGAAGGGCGAGTGGGTGAAAGTGCCCTCTTGGGTTCCTGAGGATGTCGGGTGATCGAGGTAGAAGAATTGGATAGTTCACTGATAATTCTAACAGGGTTGGAAACCAAGTCTGGGTTCTCCTTAGTGGAGTGACAATGACTATCATCACTATTAGGGCTTTGACCCGGTAGAGGGTGCATTGGATCATGGAGAAAGGTGGGAACGCATAGGCTCCTGTCTCCGGCCAAGGATGTAGAAAGGCATCGACTGCCCATGACTGGGGTCTGGGAGCCAGCTGATAAAGGCTTCCGTCTGGCGGTTCAGACGGGATGCAAACAGGTCCAGTGTAAGGGGCCCGCGAAGGCAATGAATTTGGTGGAACATGCGGGGGTCTAATTGCCAGTCGCTTACATCCCTCCAATGGCGAGAGAACCAATCCGCGACTAGGTTGTCCGTGCCCAGAAGATATTCCGCTCTGATAGATAAGTTCCGTTCTAGACAGAATTGGTAAAGATCTTTGGTCAGATCGGATAGTAGCTTGGATCGGGAGCCTCCTAACCGATTCACATAGCGCACTGCAGAGATGTTGTCCATGCGCAGTACTAGTGAACAGTTGAAACAGTCTTTTGCGAAACTGCGAATTGCGAAAGATCCTGTAATCAATTCCAAACAATTGATGTGCAGTGCTTGTTCGGATGGGGACCAAAGTCCCCCTGTGGACCCTTGGGCGCATGTGGCGCCCCATCCCAGGAGACTGGCATCGGATTCCAGAATGAAATCTGGTTGTGATCTGAAGATGGCTTTGCCATTCCAGGCTTCCATATTATGAAGCCACCAGTGAAGTTCTATACGAACTTCGTCTGTCAGTTGGATGTACTGATCGTAGGAGGTGGAACGGTGTAGGTAGTATGTCTTGAGCCGTTGCATGGCTCGGTAGTGTAAAGGTCCTGGGTAAATGGCTTGGATAGAGGCAGACAGTAGGCCTATAGTATGGGCCAGATCGCGTAAGCGAATCTGATGGGTTGATAACAATTTGCGAATGTCTTGTGCCATTATCAGGATGTCATCCAAATATATGATGGATCGAATCCCTTGTGATCGGAGTAGCGCCATCACTGGTTTCATCAGTTTCGTGAAACATCGTGGTGCGGAGCATAGTCCGAACGGAAGGCATGTGAATTGCCAGATTTCCTCTTGCCAGAGGAATTGAAGGAAAGCTCGATGGTTGCGAGCAATAGGAACTGTGAGGTATGCGTCTTTGAGATCGAAGCTGGAGAACCAATCTCCCACGCAAAGGAGGTCCCTGAGTAGATGGATGCCCTCCATCTTGAAGTGGCGATACCTGACAAAGTGATTCAGGTTTTTTAAGTTGATAATTGGGCGTAGGTCTCCAGTTTTTTGTGGCCAAAAAAATGTTGCTTAGAAAGTATGCGGGAAAGGGGATTTCTCTATTGGCCCTTTTTTTACTAGCTTGCACAGTTCGGTTTGTAGTGTCAGGTTGTCTGCAGACATTTGTAGTGGTGTAGGTGGGGTGTCCTGGAAGGGGTGGAAAGGAAATCTATTTGAACCCTTGGACTGTGTGTAGGATCCATAGATCCTGAGAAAGTAATTCCCACTGTTGTAAAAAACTGGTTAATCGACCTGCTATAGGTACATTGAAAGAAGGGAGATTTATTACCTGGAGCAGCTCTTCCGCGTAGGGAGGCAGATCCATGTCTCCGGATAGACCCTCTATTAGTGAATAGTTGCCTGTGGTAGGGTCGGGGTTGTCCCGATGGCCAATAGTTTTCAGAGGGGCGAGGCCTGTAGCCTGTGAAGGCGATTCTGCTGTTCGTTCGGCCTCTATAACATCCAGCTCTCCCAGAAAAACAGCCTGACTGAGAACGAAAAACCCTGCACAAGGAGGATTGGGCCTTATTTAGGGTGGTGAACACCGCTACATGTTTGGAAAGGTCTTTCATGAACGAGTCCCCAAACAGTAATCCATTGCCTCTGGTCCCAGTTCTCGGGAGCTCAGATCGGCTAATTTTGCATCCAGTTTGTACAGTGCCGCCTAGCGTCTCTCGGTGGACATGGCCACATTAGCATTGCCTAGTAAGCATAAGGCTCTCTGGGCCCACTCTCTAACTGTGTTTGGGTCAAATCTGGCGTGAGAGCTACCTTGTTTGGAATGGTCGGTCAAGGGCACTCGGCTCTGAGTTTTGCCCTAATTTCTTTGTCCAGTGGTTTGCATAACCACATTTTACAAAAGTTGGAAATGTGCTCTGGTGGAGCCCATTTTGCCGACCGTGGGTGTCTGATGACCCTGGGGTCAAATAAAGAGACACCCGAAGCATCCAGAAGGATGTCTCAATCGGGTCCTTTTGATTAGGTAGTATAGCATCTAGATCTTTATGTGTGAGAAAGGTTTCCTTGACAAATTCCGATGGGGTATCCCCTAGCGCATTCGCCGAGGGGTCCTCATCAGAATATCCAAGGAAATAATCGTCAACCCCGTCTAACGTGTGGGATGTAGACCCTCTAAGGGGTTAAAGTTAGCTTGAACGGGGCGAGTGGCAATCAATTTTTGGGACTTGGCAGGAGCCTTGCCCTTGCCCGCAGACCTACTTTCCCCTTTCCAGGGGCGTTTGCGTGTAACCTCCTAATCCGAGGGTTGAGAGTCCTCGGAATCAGAGAGTTGACGTGCAGTAGGGGTGACTTCGGCCGAAGTCTTCTCATGAAAGGCTGCTAATGCCTTGGGGATGGAATCTGCAATGGTTGAAACCAACCAGGCTCTGAATACCTGGGATATAGCGGGCTCATTATTGTCAGACATGGTATGTCTTAGAGCATTTTCCAAACAGTTAAGTATATTAATTTGAAAGAATGGAGTTGAATGGGGTTCACCCAAAATTATTTCAGAGTATAGATGGGGGTCACCCAAAATATTTGGTAGTTTAATACGTAGGCGGCACTCAATATTTAGTGGGGTTGTCCACTAAAATATACACAAGTGGGTTGTACCACTATGATAGTAAACAGTGGGGTTAACCACTTAATTTTAACCATAGACAGTGGGGTTCACCACTGAGTAGTAATAAAGTGTTGTATCACTTAATTATAGTGTATTTGTATAAGGGGATCACCCTTAACAGTAATATTGGTGTTAAAACACCTTAAGAATTGATATTAAAGTGTTGTATCACTTTAATTATAGTGAATTTGTATAAGGGGGGTCACCCTTAACAGTAATATTGGTGTTAAAACACCTTAAGAATTGATATTAAAGTGTTGTATCACTTTAATTATAGTGCATTTGTATAAGGGGGTCACCCTTAACAGTAATATTGGTGTTAAAACACCTTAAGAATTGATATTAAAGTGTTGTATCACTTTAATTATAGTGTATTTGTATAAGGGGGTCACCCTTAACAGTAATATTGGTGTTAAAAACACCTTAGGAATTGATATTAAAGACACTCAATATAATGAAGTGGCAGATAATAAAATGGTGGGGGTCACCCACAAAGCCTTGCTTTATTTAGTAACAACAATGATAATACAGCAGGTGTTGGAAAAAATCCTGAGAAGGAAATAAAAGGGGGGAAAAATCACTAAAAGAAATTAAGGTATTAGCACTTTAAGGTGCTATAAACAGAAGAGGAAAATAGTACTTACCAGATCCGAAGTCAGGCGAGTTGATCGCTGCTCTGGTGACTGGAACGCGAATAAAATGGCCGCCGTCAGCAAAAGGGCGGGAAACAATGCACTTGCTAAGTGCTGATGCGAACAGGCGGGGTAACGCGAGGGCGCGAAACTGAGAATAGTAAAAAGCAGTAATGAGTCGCAGGAGGAAAAACCTCCTGCGATTTAAAGGGGAAACCTAAATAAAGTTTAATAGGAAATTGAAAAAGTAGTTCAAGATTGAATAGAATGAAATTACATAAATAGAGCATAAATGTTTCCACAGAAAGTGTTGTTAAAGTGATAAGTGAATAAAGTGTTAAAGGTATGTGACCATTGTAATACATTTTTTAATTGAAATAGTGTATTAAAGGTTAAATGATACAGCAATATAATTGGAGTAGACTCACCTGGGAGGCAAGCAGCAAAGAAAGAGGAT
Source organism: Pelobates fuscus (assembly GCF_036172605.1). Lineage (NCBI taxonomy): Eukaryota > Metazoa > Chordata > Amphibia > Anura > Pelobatidae > Pelobates > Pelobates fuscus. The sequence continues at coordinate 295,026,726 of NC_086317.1, read as the reverse complement.
ATGGGAGGAGTTTGATGACATCATATAATACTGTTATACTATCTGATTGGTTGAACTTTTTACATTACTGTTAACTGTTCCTTTGCTGCTGGGAGGTTCAGTAAAGAAAGATAAAGAAAATATGAAGCCTCCTGTCTTGCCATAAAATTTAGATTAATTCTGAAGCTGCATTCTTTTTTTTTTTGTGTGTGTGTTTATTATACATTATCCTCCATAGCCAGTAACCTGTGTTTATTATACATTATCCCCCATAGCCAGTAACCTGTTTTTTTATACATTATCCCCCCATAGCCAGTAACCTGTGTTTATTATACATTATACCCCATAGCCAGTAACTTGTGTTTATTACACATTATCCTCCCATAGCCAGTAACCTGAGTGTAATGTAGAGATACTGTGTGTAATACAGAGATACTGAGTGTAATACAGGGATACTGTGTGTAATATAGAGATACTGTGTGTAATACAGAGATACTGAGTGTAATACATGGATACTGTGTGTAATACAGGGATACTGTGTGTAATACAGGGATACTGTGTGTAATATAGAGATACTGAGTGTAATATAGAGATACTGAGTGTAATACAGTGAGACTGTGTGTAATACAGGGATACTGAGTGTAATATAGATATACTGTGTGTAATACAGGGATACTGTGTGTAATACAGGGATACTGTGTGTAATACAGAGATACTGTGTGTAATACAGAGATACTGAGTGTAATACAGGGATACTGTGTGTATTACAGGGATACTGTGTGTAATATAGAGATACTGTGTGTAATACAGAGATACTGAGTGTAATACAGGGATACTGTGTGTAATACAGGGATAATGTGTGTAATATAGAGATACTGTGTGTAATACAGCGATACTGAGTGTAATACAGGGATACAGTGTGTAATACAGGGATACTGTGTGTAATACAGAGATACTGAGTGTAATACAGGGATACTGTGTGTAATATAGATATACTGAGTGTAATACAGGGATACTGTGTGTAATACAGGGATACAGTGTGTAATACAGAGATACTCAGTGTAATACAGGGATACTGTGTGTAATATAGAGATACTGAGTGTAATACAGGGATACAGTGTGTAATACAGGGATACTGTGTGTAATACAGAGATACTGAGTGTAATAGAGGGATACTGTGTGTAATACAGGGATACAGTGTCTAATACAGAGGTACTGAGTGTAATACAGGGATACTGTGTGTAATATAGAGATACTGTGTGTAATACAGGGATACTGAGTATAATACAGGGATACAGTGTGTAATGCAGGGATACTGTGTGTAATACAGAGATACAGTGTGTAATACAGAGATAATGTGTGTAATACAAGGACTATTGGAAAGGGGAAGTAAATGTAATATAATAGAATTAAGGGAGGAAGACATGGAGAGGGGGGCAGTAAATGTAATATAATAGAATTAATGGAGGAAGACATGGAGAGGGACATGGCACTAAAAGACTGTGTCCACACGGGGCAGCAGCCAGCTGACCCGTGTGAGTCAGGCTGTGGCTGCCAGGAGTGGACAAGGGTGAGATATGTGGCGGGACATCGCCACTAAGTGCCATGTCCCCTGAGTATTCAGAGGTTTGGTTTTATATTTTGTGTCTCCCATATGTACTGTGATGGTTTTCCCTTGTATATGTCTTGCTATTACTGCATTGCAGAACATTTAAAAGTTGACAGTTGACAGTTAACTCCTGGAGCCGTGAATAAAAATTGTCAGTTGACTCCCAGGCTATGTGTCGTGTGGTCCTTGGGAATGGGAATTATGCTTTGTGCCCTGCCTTCTGTGTGATGAATCCTGAGTACCAGCGGAGAGCCCTTGGATTAACCCCTGCCGCTCCGCTACAAGGCTCCCATTGGCCCACGTCATTCCAGCACCCCCACACACGAACGTTTTGGGGGTGTAGGCATGACGTGGGCCAATCACTGGTGTAACAATAGTGTACATTAAAAAAAAACTAGAAATTTGACTGTGAAATAATAGCAGTCAGTTTCCTTCACACGTGTGCGTTTCAGGGCCTGCCAGGGCACAGTGTCACACCAGTGCAACTCATATCTGGTGTAACAGTAGTGTACATTTAAAAAAAATACAGGGGGCTTGTTGTCACCTTTCGGGGACCCTTGGTGTTGTACGTGGCTGGGTGGAGGAAGAGACCTTCAATGACATCAGTGAGGACAAGGAACGGGACATGGCTAGCTTGGTATCCAACCTTGTGCAAATGGGGAGTTTGCGGTTGTGCAAATGGACTGTTTGCGGTTGTTTGCGGTGCGTTAAACGGGGAGTTTGGTCTGTCACTGTGAAGCGGGCGTAACCCTTACACTACCTGATCGATACAACATCATACCTGATGTTTTAAAGCAGGTTATTCCAAACAATTTAGGAATGTTAGGTGATTTATGCCCTTTATGGATTAAAACCAGACTCTGCATCAACTATGTCATTTTCCATGGGAGTTTTGCCATGGATCCCCCTCCGGCATGCCACAGTCCAGGTGTTAGTCCCCTTGAAACAACTTTTCCATCACTATTGTGGCCAGAAAGAGTCCCTGTGGGTTTTAAAATTCGCCTGCCTATTGAAGTCTATGGCGGTTCGCCCGGTCCGCCCATTCGCGAACATTTGCGGAAATTCGCGTTCGCCATTCGCGAACCGAAAATTTTATGTTCGCGACATCACTAGTCCTCATATATATATATATATATAAAAATGCAAAAATCCCCTGCACTCACGCTTTAACCACTTCACTGCCGGTTGAATCTACCAGGGCTCCATATGATACAATTCCAAAATAGAAATGGCTGCTCTCCGGTCTATAAAAATAAAATTTTATTGAATAAAGTTTAACATAACGACCAACGTTTCATTCCCCGTTCGGGACTTTCTTCATGGTCAAAAATAACGAGACAACAACTAGTTGTATTTATATAAGTGTGTGGTTTTATGTAATTAAATAGGTCTATTTGATACCTTTTAATATTTATTTTTAAAGACCGGAGAGCAGCCATTTCTATTTTGGAATTATATATATATATATATATATATATATATATATATATATATATATATATATACGAGGACGAACAAATAAAAAGCAAAAGAAATTTCAAATATAAGAAAGTTCAAATATAAGAGTTTATGGCTTTTTGTCAGAGCCCAACAGACACATTTAACCCCTTAAGGACCAAACTTCTGGAATAAAAGGGAATCATGACATGTCACACATGTCATGTGTCCTTAAGGGGTTAAAGATTGCCCAGGACTCACAGCCAGCACATCTCGCAGCACTAAAGCATTATGCTGAGGTAGCATTTCTGGATAATTTTCACAAGAATATCAGCACTTACTTTTCTTACTTTTGCTATCCTAGTTGCCTCACACCCCTACAGTCTATCTGCTTAACTGATAACTGAAAAAGTATTTATTTTTTTTGTTAGTGTTTGGTTATTGAACTTATTTGTATATATATATATATATATATATATATATATATATATATATATATGTATATGTATATGTTATAACACACCTCTGTTTTTATAATTTCTGGCACTACCTTTTTCCGGTTTGATTTATCCCTGTTGTTTATAAGGCTTAGAGGGAGCCTTATGTTTTAAGGTGTGTTGCCTACTCTAAATTTTATATATATCTTTTAGTTTGGTGTATTAGCGCTGATTCTTTTTTTTATCCTTTTGTCTATCTCATTAACATATAATATTTATCATATAGAGTACATTTTAAAATAATAATTTTTTACATCAAACGTGTGTTGATCAAAAATATGTAAAGTAATGCACTTAAAACACGTTCTGCTTTTCTAATTTTTAACAGCCTATAATTCTACTCATGGAGTCATCGGATGCCATGAATCTTGCCTGTTTAACAGCAGGCTATTATCGATTACTAGTGGATTCCAGACGATCAATATTTAATGTAGCTAACAAATATACAGCAAATCGAGAAACAGGTATTTTTTTTCATCTATGTTGGATTTTACAGATAAAATTATATATGAATATATAGAAACAAAATGAAGCACTTGTTTTAGAATTAGTATGGTTATATAATACTTAATATTTTATTCAGTTGTTATATTCAGTTCAAATGAGTTTACAGCAATTGTCAGTAATGTATTATTTTTTAATTTATATTATAGTAAATGAACTCCGAGTCAAGCATAGTTACCATGAATGTGACTGGAATTATTTACCAAAATCAACGATTTTTGCTTTTGAGGAAACTCAAGAAGCTCCCAACATGTTTACAGATTTGAAGCAGAGAAACACAGATGTTTTGGAAAGTCCACTGTGTCACAAAGACCATCGGAATCTGTACATAGAGACTACATTTAATTCAGGTGAACTTGATCAGCAGTTAACCAAACAGTGTGAGCACTTAGATCTTGAAAACAGCCTTAGTGTAAACCAGCCATCAATATTATCGATCTCAGGACTGGAACACACTATGACAGCAGAGGATTCTCCTAGGAGTGCAAAAGTCTCTTTCATATTTGGAGATCACACCTTGGATGCCATAAATCCTCAGACTCTTGGCTACGAAAGATTGCTGGATGAAAGTCCTGAAATGATAGATAAACAAAACGTAATATTTTTAAATAATGCCAATGATATTAAAGACTTGGATTTGTCTTCAGATAGTGAAAGCATCCATTTTGCTGCTAATGCGGTTTATGCAAATATATCTAGTGATGGCAAAATATTTGGCGCCACAGAATGTATAGAGGAGCCCTTGTTACATGATATCTGTTATTCTGAAAACACGGATGATGTTGAGGACGAAGATGATGCCAGTTGTGAGGAAGATGCTGTAGTTTCAGAGGACAGTAGAACTGATATCCTGAGCATGTCAGGATCCAGTGATGACATCATAGATCTGACTTCACTTCCACCACCTGAAGGGGATGATAATGAAGATGATTTTTTGCTGCATTCATTGAACATGGCTATTGCTGCCCCTCCTCCTGGCTTCAGAGATAGTTCTGATGAAGAGGACTGCCAGAATCAGTCTGTGACTTTTAAAGGAGCTGCTGGAGTGACAACCAACATGTCAAATGATGATATCCCTGTTTCGCTTATTGATGCTGTTCCAACAAACACGGATGATAAGTCTGAAACAATATTAGAAGAAACTGTTGTTTCCAACCTCCAAGCCTTGCAAGACTTGACTGTTTCCGAGCAAAGCCATACAGATGACACATCAGGTTATTTTACCATTGTAACCTTTATTCATTAGCCTAGAATACCTACCATTCCATCCATTTTAATCATCACATATATTTATTTATTTTTGTAATTTGCCATGAGTCATGTAAAATCCATCCATCCATTTTTTTTTTTTTATTGGATCTACCATTTATTGCATTTTTATTATAGGCAAAATTAAGAAAATTAGAAATGTATATAAGTGCATTTGCCATTAATATGCTCCTCTTTCTTGTGGCATACAGGTGTAACAATCTTAAGAGCATATAGTCCTGAGTCATCATCTGATTCTGGTAATGAAACAAACTCCTCAGAAATGACTGAGAGTTCTGAACTAGCTACAGCACAGAAGCATACAGAAAATTCAACACGTACAATTTTGTCTAACGAAGCTTACCAATCTCTAGCTGAGGAGCAAACTGAGTTTTCTGTTGTCAAGAATCAAAGTGCAAATATGCCTACCAAACCAACACCTTCCTTAATGAGTCGACAAGCTGGAGAGATACAATCAAAAGCTGTGCCTTCAAAACAGATCCTTCATTCTGATGATATTGAAATGGAACCGGAGACAATGGAAACAAAATCTGTCACAGATTATTTTAATAAAATGCACATGGGTACCTTAGTATACTCATGTAAGAGAAAAAATAAATTAGCAGATGTTGATATAAAAACCCATTTTGATGTCAACGTTACCGTTAAAAAACATGGGAACAAACGAGCAGAAAATGACAGTGAATTGAAAACTAAATTTGAAACACTTCCTTCAAAGGATTGTCAACATCTAGGCAGTTTCAACTTGGAAAGAACTGTTTTTCGGAAAGACAATCAAAGGTGGTACAACACTTCTGAAAAAGGAACAATTGATAAGTTACCAACAGATACAGTGTATGTTAAGACACTGCCAAGATTCTCTGGCGTTGGAAAATTAGAGACAGATTCCAAGGAAGATATAAATGCAGAAATCCTGTCTGGTCTTAAGCAAGATGACATTTTTAGCTCAAGTTCAAATTTTATTTCTTCTAAAGAACTTGGTGACTCTGAAACTGTTGATGCACCTGCAGATAACATGTCTAAACTTGTAGACTCTGAGCAAAGTGTGGCTAGGGTTTGTGAGTACCATGTAGCCAAGAACATGTCACCTTTTCATAGTGAGGGACATTTTTCTCTTCAAAGTTCTCAGTGTTCATCCGTGGATGCAGGTTGCAGTACAGGTAGCAGTTCATGTGCAACCCCGGTTGAATCTCCTCTCTGTACCTCGGACTCTAAGCATATTCTCTCTGATATTTCTGGAAAGGGTAGTGGCTATATTACTACAGATGAAAGACAAACCATGCTTCCCAATCATGGGACATCATACACAGAATTACATCAACAATCTGAAACTTCCTGTCACAAAATGAATGTTTCTGTTATGCAAACACCAATAAATGCAGAACCCCTGTTTGGCACTTTGAGAGATGGATGCCATCGAATTTCCAAAATTAAAGAAACCACAGGTACATCACTAATTGCATTTCTCCCTAAACTGCTTAGTTGTAAATTTGGTAGGCTAAGTTGTATAAAATCAGAACATCAACATTAATTAATTGCAGCTTACAAGGTTATCACTTATGCTCTAGATGTTCTTTCACAATTTATTAAAATAAATTAGAGCAATTTCAATTAGTTTGAAAAGTATTCCTTGTATGTACTATCTTTTTACATTTGTAAAACCACTTCTATTTGATATGTACTATTAGAATGACTTTTAAATTCACCTAAAATTGTAAATGGCCAAAGACAATCCATAGTCAATTCTAAACTATACAAATTAACAGTAAAGCCGGACTTATGTACCTTTTTTGTTTTAGACTGAACAAAATATTTGACGCTAAATTGTAAATGTACTTATCTGACCAGAAATTGCTCAAATAATTAATTGACCTTTGCAATTAATCTGAATTATTTATTAAAAGTAGGTCTAATAAAATCAGGATTTTGTACTGTTGGTATCTGTCAGAGGAACTGCTAAGTAGCATAAAATAAGCACATTTTCAGTCACTTCCTAGTTTAGTAAAAAACAAAAGAATTAAAAATGGAAAAACACATTGCTTACAATTCCATTCAATTTATTGTGTAAACCAGGCTTCCCCAAACTCCGGCCTCCAGATGTTGCTGAACCACAACTCTTATGATTCTAGGAATAAAATAGATAGGCTGTAGTTCAACAACATCTGGAGGGCCGGAGTTTGGGGAAGCCTGGTGTGAACCATTCAAAAGAAATGCTTACTTAACGCGGTTCTGTCACCCCCCTGCAAAATGTGTATTTCATAAAGATGCAATCTTTATGAAATACTCATACTGACTGAAATTCCAACCCAGTGAAATGATATACAAATCGTTCTCAATGTATTGAGTTTATTAATGTGGGATTGCGGTTCAGGTGCATATACTACATCCCCATAATCAATTATTGGCATCAGCATTTGCTGATTTGGTAACATCTACCATTTCAGCTGGAAGGCTGTTCCATGCATCCACTACCCTCTCAGTAAAGTAATACTTTCTGATATTATTTTTAAACCTTTGCCCCTCTAATTTAAGACTATGTCCTCTTGTTGTGGTAGTTTTTCTTCTTTAAAATATAGTTCCCTCATTTACTGTGTTGGTTCCCTTTATGCATTTAAATGTTTCTATCATATCCCCCCTGTCTCGTCTTTCCTCCAAGCTATACATGTTAAGTTCCTTTAACCTTTCCTTGTAAGTTTTATTGTGTAATCCATGAACTAGTTTTGAAGCCCTTCTCTGAACTCTCTCCAAAGTATCAATATCCTTCTTAAGATACAATCTCCAGTATTGCATGCAATACTCCAAGTGAGGCCTCACCAGTGCTCTGTACAATGGCATGAGCACTTCCCTCTTTCTACTGCTAATACCTCTCCCTATACAACCAAGCATTCTGCTAGCATTTCCTGCTGCTCTATTACATTGTCTGCCTACCTTTAAGTCATCAGAAATAATGATCCCTAAATCCCTTTCCTCAGATGTTGAGGTTAGGACTCTATCAAGTATTTTATACTCTGCCCCATGGGTTTTTACATCCAAAACGCATTATCTTTCACTTATTCACATTAAATGTCAGTTTCCAAAGCTCTGACCATTTTTCTAGTTTACCTACATCATTTGCCATTTCTCTTATCCCTCCTGGAACATCAACCCTGTTACATAACTTTCATCAGAAAAAAGACATACCTTACCATCAAGACCTTCTGCAATATCACTAATAAAAATATTAAAGAGAATGGGTCCAAGTACAAATCCCTGAGGTACCCCACTGGTAACAAGACCATTCTTCGAATATGCTCCATTGACTACAACCATCTGTTGCCTGTCACTCAGCCACAGCCTTACCCATTCAACAATATTGGAATCCAAACTTAAATATTGCAGTTTATTGATAAGCCCTCTGCAACAATGTCAAAAGCCTTACTGAAATCTAGGTAAGCAATGTCTACTGCACCACCCTGATCTATTATTTTTAGTTACCCAATCAAAAAAATCATGACATGCGCACAGTCGATTATTCGGCAGGTGCGCTGTTTACCCCAACCCCCAATAACTTACAGACACCGTATTTCTGTTGGAATATAAAAGTCCACAGCTTTATTTATTATTATAAACAAGGTAACAAATTGGGGTCATTGCCACATAATGTAAATTTACCCCCACCCCCCACCGTACATAAATTACCCCCGGCAATGACCCCGCCCAATAACAATAAATAACATTATAAATAACAAATAACACATAACACATGACCTACCAAAGAGGCCCCATATCCATAACTTTTTTAACTGTAGGGGTGCACCGAGACCCCCCTACACCACCTGGTTCGGAGCCACCGATGAGCTCGAACCCACAAACCATTTCACACTCCAGTCTAATCCAGCCTAACCAATTTATACTCCTCCTACCTTCCAATTACCCAAGCCCTATCCCGCCATAGCAAGAGACTTGAACCCTTAATGTCTCGAGCGACCCCCACCACACATAAATAGGGCTTTGGCAATGCCTTCCTGGAAACCTAAATTTAATAGATCACACCCAACCTCAGACAGGTGCACACCATCCCGCCTAAAATATCCGGGCAACCCGCCGTCCAATTCAAAGTGCCTCACTGGGACCCCCCCTATCCTCCTAATAAAGACAGACATGGCCTTATTTACTTTACCTCGGCAACGTGCCACAGCCGCCGGGTCCCTGGCATGCCTCCAGTTCAACCGCGGCACCATCTCAGACCACACTATTGCAACTCCAGGGACCAGTTCCCGTACCCTATCCAGGTCCCTCTTCATTCTCCTGACCAACACCTTCTGGGGGACCAAACCTAAGTCATTGCCCCCACCGTGAATTAAAAGTATATCCGGGGCAAACCCCCTTGACAACATCCCGAAAATCTCCCCACTTATGCTCTGCCAGCTGAAACCCCGAAAACCAAACCACCGAAGGTCCACTGTGTCCAGAAGAAAACCCAGTTGTGTGCCTTGTCTCCGAACTGCGGCCCTCTTCTCCGCCCAGTAGACAAACGAGTGACCCACCAGCCAAGCGACCAAGCCTGAAAGGAAACAAATTCAGTTAACCGGCAGAGCACCCATTTCCCACATCCACAACATTCCATTCACACCAACTTTTCCGGCCTTACATATGCACGGAACCTGATGGATTCCCATCTCCCAATCTGCTTTATCCGCTCCTCCCCTAGCCCGAGACGCGCCGCCCCAGTCGCAGCCCCGATACGGAAGGAGTGCGTACCAAATTGTCCGGGCTGCAAGCCCAATCTCGTTAACCCCATGCGGAAGACTCGCAAGAACTGAAAGCGCGACAGCGCTCTCCCATCCTCGTGAATCAAGAAGCAACCACCAACCTTCGGGCGAATCTGCAAAAACATGTCCCCACACACCACCGGGCACACCGGGGACCCTGGTAGCGAGGATAGGACAATTTTCATACCCTTTCCGAAGACGTCCGTCTTCGAGCGCCGGAGCCAAATCACGACCTTGTCCTGTTCGATAACCACATCCTCATGCCGGAGACCCGTTGCCCCCGACCTATTGGCGCTCACCAATTCGCCAATACGAAAAGCCCCAAAGAAAGCCCATACGAAAGCCACAGAGAACAAAGTTACCTCAAATGCCGAACTGCACACTTCGTTCAACAACCCCACCAACCCTTGAAGGGTGGCATAGGACACCGGCCTCCTCGTATCCACAGACCTCCTGCCCTTCTTGAATCCCTTCAACGTTTGCTTCACCAAAAAATGTTTTGTCAAGTCTTCCCACCCGTTAAACTTGAACAGGAAAGCTAAAGCAGACATGTAGCGCTCCACCCTAGAAGGGGACGACCCACCTGCCACCAACCTGCAAAGAAGCCACAACAGCGTATCAAACCTACCGGCTGCGGAATCGCCTGCTCCCGCCTGGGACATCATCTCCTCCCATTCACTCCAAACCTTTGTATAAGCGGCCCAAGTCCCCGGTGCCAGCGAGCTCCTTATGTATCGCCCAAGCACAACGTCCCGAGCCGCCACATCTCCTCCGGGCACGCCTGCCCTTTCGCTTGCGCGTCCGGTGCTGCTTCCCGGAACCGCTCCCACTGCGAACGAGACAGAGCGTCAGCGACCACATTCAGCAGACCCGGCACGTGCCGCGCCCTGAAGACAATGTTCCAAGACATACACAAGAGCACTAGCTGCCGCAACAACCTTACCACAGGAAGGGACGATGCCGATAGACTATTAATTACCTGTACCACTGCCATATTATCAGAGTGGAAGATAACTTTCTTGTCCTTGAGCTCCCTGCCCCAGAGCGATACCGCTACCACTACTGGAAAAAGCTCCAAAAAGGCAAGGTTCCTAATCAAGGGGCTCTCGGACCAAGCCTTAGGCCAAACCTCGGCACACCACTTGCCCCCAAGGTAAGCCCCAAAGCCAACGCTCCCCGAGGCGTCCGTAAACAGCCCGGCGTCGCCAGATGCCTTCATCGCATCCCTGAAAAACACCCGCCCGTTAAATTTAGTGAGGAAGCGGTCCCATATGTCCAAGTCCTCTCTCATGCCTACAGACACCCTGATGTAATGACTTGGTAGTCGAACACCACAGGTAGCCCTAGCCAGCAATCTACAAAAAACCCTACCCATAGGGATCACCTTACAGGCGAAGTTAAGGCTGCCGAGCAAGGACTGCAGTCCCCGAAGCGTAACTTTCCTAGCGCCCTTTATCGCGTTCACCTGCTGGCGGAGCACCCTCAACTTCTCCTCCGGCAGCCTACATTCCCCCACGACCGAGTCGATTTCCAGCCCTAGAAAACTCAGGCACTCGGTCGGGCCCACTGTCTTGTCTTCAGCCAGAGGAATCCCAAACTGTTGCGCTACCCTCTGGAAAACCCGCAGTATCTGGGCACATCTGTCGGACCCAGCCGGGCCCACACACAGAAAGTCGTCCAGGTAATGGACCACCATACCCCCGCCCGTTTCCTTACGCACTACCCACTCCAAGAACGTGCTAAACTTTTCAAAATACGCACATGAAATGGAGCAACCCATGGGTAGGCACAGGTCCACGAAAAACTGACCCTCAAAAAGGCACCCCAACAAATGGTGACAGTCTGGGTGGATAGGAAGGAGCCGGAATGCTGCTTCCACATCCACCTTCGCCATCAAAGCCCCTCGCCCTGCTCTCCGAACCAACTCGACAGCATGGTCGAATGATGCATACGATACGGAGCACAGGGCCTCATCGATGTCATCATTTACTGACGCCCCTTTCGGGAATGATAAATGATGGATCAACCTAAACTTACCCACCTCCTTCTTGGGGACTACCCCTAGCGGGGACACCCTCAAGTCAGGCAACGGCGGAGCCTCGAACGGCCCTGCCATCCTACCCAGTTGCACCTCCCTCAGCAACTTGTCCCGCACAACTCCCGGGTGCTCCCCCACCGACTTGAGGTTACTGCATAACCTCCCCACATCCCTACTCTGAAACGGTATTGAAAAACCCTCCGTAAAGCCTTGCCATAAGAATTCGGCGTCCTGATGGTTACCGTACTGTTTTAGCCACGGTAGCATCTCGCCTATTTTCACCGGGGTTGCCCCCCGCGGCAGCGGAGGGGGCCGACGCTCCATTGGCTCCCACTCCTGGTGCAGACTTACCTCGCTTAAAACACCGACTGGCTCCATGGGCCCCCCCACAACCGGAGCACTCGTGCTTAAACCTGCACGACGTTCCCCACTTGCATTGGCCCTCGTTAAAGAGCCAACAGAAGCCTTTCTTTTGCCCGGCCGATGCAGGTCCCCCAGGGGCCGCACCGGCCGTCCCGTGAAAGGGCGCAGCCTTCTGCGCCATCATGAGCCGCATCCAGAGGGGAAGGTCCATTTGATCCCACCGCATGCTGGGATTCGCCGCTAACCTCTGGCGAAATTGTTCGTCGTACCGCCACCAGGCGACCCCACCATAAGTCCGGTACGCTTCCCCAATCCCGTCTAGGTAGCAAAACAGTTGGGAGCATTTATCCGGCGACTTTTCCCCTATCACGCTGGCCAGGATACAAAAAGCCCTTAGCCAGTTCCCAAACGTTTTGGGAATCTTCCGATACCTACGCTTTTTCTCCTCCTCTTCCTTCTTCGCGTCCTTCTTGTCCTCCTCCTTCATGTCTAAGAACTCCTCCAACGGGAGTAGGGAAAAAACCTCCACAAACTCACCCTTCCAAATTTTTTCCTTTATGTCCATTTTTAGATGACAACCTAATGGGCCCGAGAAAGACACGTGCACGTTTTGCCGCGCAGCGTCGGTAATTTCGCCCCCAATACCAACCTTCTCCCCTGACTCCTTAGTAGCTTCAGACGCAGATAACCCCACCTCGCTATCCTGTGCTGGACCCACGGCCCTACCCGGTGACCCTTGGCCCTTCACACACGTCCACACTCTCCCAAACTGAGGTGAAGCCATTTCCCCACCCGCCCATGAGTCTAAGAAAGATTTTAAACAATTCAATAGTGTTCCTGCGTGTGGTGCAACAGTTGACTCACCGCCTGAGCCCGAAGCCGCAGAAGGCCGTGGGTTCGTTTCCCTTCCGTCCGCCATGCTTGGCTCCGGAGCATCCAATTGGCGCCGACTCCTGTCAGCCTGGCCCTGCCTCAGGACCGCGGGTGTAGTGCTGCGAGACCTGCAAGGAGAACGACACCTGGGTAGTGTGTCCACATGATCACATACCCGCCCAACCTCCTTATGCTCCTGCCTGTAGTTCCGCACCATGTCCCGCCTCCCTGCCTGGCCCTCCCGGCCGTAAGCGCTGCGCCGCTGACCTGGCGAGCTCCTGCCTGATGACCCAGACGCACTGCGCCGCTGCCTCCTCCTCCGTTCCCCTGAAACTGATCTCCTCCTGCTATGCCTGCTTGTTGACCTGCTCCTCTCTCTGCCCCTCCACCCGTCAGCCCGCCTCCTGTCATGCCTGGCACTGACGCCGCGCTGCTCCCTGCTGCGATGCGGCCTAGGGCTGTGCGAGAGACCCCGCCGTCCCTGGGAGCCGCCCCTGTGGCCCTCCCGCTCTCTCCCAGCCCGTCCCGTCTCCATGCCCTGGGCTGATTCCTGGGAGCTATCCCGACCCGCTGAGCCTGGCCCCTTTTGGGCCGCCTTGTGAACTGGGGATTCCACCTGCCTGTCCTGGCGTCTCCGGTCCGCTAAAGCCGCGGGCCCTGCCTGCCCCAAGGTACCTGGCTGGGCGGACCCGCCGTCTGTGTCCCCCGTGCTGCACCTGGCCCCACTAGAGGCCGCCCCCGTTGTGTCCCCTTGTACAGGGGCTCCCCCTGCCATCAGGGGGACCGCCTGCTCTCTAGAGGCCTACGCTCTGCCCCCCGCCCGCTGCCCGGCCCCAGCGCCATTCCCTGACTCACCGGGCCGCATCTGCTCGCTGCTCCCTCCATCCGATCCGCTCTGTGTCCTGGCTCCAGCCGCAACCGTCCCGCCTGCCGCCTCCCGGCGGGGCGCGCACCGCGTGGTAGGCCTCGGCCTAGCTGCTGCCCGCGCCCGGCCAGCACCGCGTCGAACAGACGGTGCCGGCCGCGGTACCTCCACTCCGCTGGGGCCCGCTACCTCATCCAGGGCCCCAACAGACTCCGCTGACAGGCTCCTCCGTCTGCCGACTTCGGGCTCCATGCCTGGGCTCAGCCGCTGGGGCGGTCTCGCCCTCCTCATGGAACGCCGTGCAGCCGCCGCAGGGGTTGTAGGGGGGGGACCCTGAGCCCCCAGTTGCTCATGAAGCCAGGCCAGTCCTCTATCCCGCACAGCAGCTCTCACTCCCTCCAGGATTTCTTCCATCGATGCCATGATCTGAAAGACAAAAGAAAAACCAACACAGACCTGCCAAAAACAAATACCAGGTAAGTGTCAGTTTAGTTAAAATGTCCCTTACTCATAAAATGGCTGCTTAATATACTCCTATTATCCAACCCCCATTTACAAATAACCACGCCCCTTTAACTGGTTACTCCCCTGCCTACTCCTGGCTCTGTCAAGGCCCACTCCCCTGACTGCGCTGTTCCATGGGCTTCAATAAGATTAGTTTGGCATGATCTTCGTGAAGTAAACCCATGTTGTCTCTGATCTTGAAATCTTGTTATTTTAGATGTTCAACAATCTTATCCTTTAACATGGTTTCCATTTCTTTCCTCACTACTAAAGTAAGGCTTACTGGCCTATAGTTGCCCAACTCCTCCCTACTACCTTTCTTGTGAAGGGGCACAACACTCGCTAACTTCCAATCTTCTGGGACTACTCCTGTTAACAATGATTGGTTAAATAAATCCGCTAATGGTTTTGCTAGTATACCACTGAGCAAGCTTAATAACTTTGGGTGTGTTCCATCAGGCCCCATCTACTTATTTAACCCCTTAAGGACACATGACATGTGTGACATGTCATGATTCCCTTTTATTCCAGAAGTTATAGCAGAGAGAAAGTGCATAGTATAGTGCTAAACCAGTATATAGTACCAAAAACATAGTTATAGTTATAGTTTTTGTACTATATACTGGTTTAGCACTTTACTATGCACTTTCTCTCTGGAATAATGATGCCTTGTTGTATTTTCAATGCATGAATAAATACTCTTTTTATGTGCAAAACTGTAGTGTGCCTTGGGATCATTTCTTATTTTTTATCCCATCTACTTATTTGTCTTTACTTTTGACAGTTGAAAGAGAACCTTCTATTATGAGCATTCTTTAATTTAATAGAGCATTCTATTCTGACCAATTTATTCTTCTAACCAAGTCTATAAAAAGTATATTAAAACTGTAGTCAAACTCTCAAAATGATGGCTGTATTGATAAATGTATCCACCCACAATGTGCAAAGAAAAAACACCAAAAATAGTTACCCATACACTACTCCAAATTCCAGTGTGCACATTTTAACCACTCAGTGATCAAGGCTTCTCTGGTATTCCATGCATTTGGGACTTAAGCTTTTTGGCACTTTTGTTATATAATTTTCCTTCCACACATAATATATATAATTTTTCTTTAAAGACATGATTTCCCTCTGATACTAGAACACATTATGCATGAATAAAATAATAACATGCTTGAAAAAAACAAAAAAACAACATATTTTTAACTGTATGCCTGTAATAATTTATTTACAAATAGCTCAATAGAATACCTCAAAAGATTAACTTATTAGTCAAATATT
Organism: Pelobates fuscus; assembly: GCF_036172605.1. Lineage (NCBI taxonomy): Eukaryota > Metazoa > Chordata > Amphibia > Anura > Pelobatidae > Pelobates > Pelobates fuscus. The sequence goes on along the minus strand of NC_086317.1, from coordinate 295,010,753 downwards.
GCAAGGAGGGAATTATAGTTGTAAAGTTAAACTGATAACTTCAATATAGTAATACCCTCATGTAGAAGTTATAGAGGCAAATAACAGACATGCCAATTTGTTCTTAAATTTCTAATTTTCAACAATTGATTTGCTGTGCCTATGTAAAAAAAAAAAAAAAAAGCTCCCTGCTGCACTTTACCCTTATCATTGCTGAGCATTTGCATAGGAAGATAATATGAACAATTTAAAATGGGGAAGTTTGATTATTTTCATTTGGCCATTTCACCACAGTTTCTGCTTAAATTAGGGTACTTTATTTTTTTTAAATTGATGTTGAACTGCAATGGTGCATTTTACAGGCTTTGTGTATTCTACTGATTCAAAAACTCAAGATTTGTATTATGCTGCATGTCCCAACTACAGCAATACACCACATGTATACTTTTGCCAGATATTTGAGGAATTCATATGGTTAGAGTGGATGCATACTCTAATTGTGACATGCCTCTTTTTCTCCTTCCCAGAGAAGTTATATGTTGAATTGACAGTATCTAGTCTCCATACCTGAAAGAGGTCAAACTTTGCTATTTATAGTAAATCTAATTCTATTTAACTCTAACTCCAACCGTACCTAACCCTAACCTATGTGACTCTAGTTGACCCCAGGTAACCATAACCTTAACCTGAACTTAAACTAATCTTAACTAACTCTAACAATGCATTGTCTAATGATATCATCAACAAGATAAGTAAAAAAAAAAAAAAATGAGGAAAACTTATTACATTTAGTATATTACAGGATCCTTTAACCGCGTATATGCTCCGTGGATCAGACAACATTTGAGAACTGGTTTTACTCGCTTCAATCCTTGCGCAGAAGCAGAAAAGACCATAGAGACTAACTGACTCAAGGTGCATGTATATGACTGAAGGATCCTGTCATATACTAAAGTAGGGATTCATTTTTATCAATTTTTATTTACATACACTTCATTTAAAAATCTGTTTCCTTTCAAAACCTGATGAAAGGATTATTATATTAAAACATTTTTAAGGTGGCATTTGTCTTTTAAAACATGCCCCCAAGGTAATTGTCTCCCAGATTGATTAGGTAGCCTGGAGGTTAATCAATACCTATTACAGGACTGTCTCAATGCTGAGACAGCCCAGTAATAGGTCAGTAAAAAGCTAGTCCCAGCATGCACGGCTGTATGAGCTGTCCCTCATGGCATAGAATCACTCTGGCAGACTGCAATGTGATTCTGTGCTGCGCATTTGAAGCCATTACTGAAAGCCTTAGTGCTGAGATTTCCAATAATAGCATGGTACATGGTGTATGTTTACCGTGATTCCACAATGGCTGCCAGTGATAAGCATACCATTGCTACCACTGATTGTCTTGCTAATCACACGTCTGTTGAGACTTCCAAATTGCTATTGTTATGGTAATTTACTTATGACACATTTGTAAATAACCTATTCTTGCCAATTATGACAGGACCAGTTTTTAAACTGCACCTTTTTCAACCTACATGTACGTTGTTGTCAATAAGTGCAAAATGACAACAGTCGTACACTGTACATCTGATGTAATTAAGGAGTTATTATGGGGTTAATGACAGAGACTTTTTGTACCATTGCATGGCCATAAGTTCAACCTCCAATGTTAAGGTAAACCTCTTATGTAAATACTCTGCTAACTTATTTCTAAAACCTTATACGCTTCCCCAGGCGTGCATTAAGACCAGAGACATAAATCTCATATAATGAATAGATGTGTCTCATAAAATAAAACTATAGCATGGAATACGTGGAGGTAGGCTGCTGCATAATAACGAGACTGTGAAACACACAAGCAAATATAAGCGTATAATGCTCATACTCAAATTTTTCCTAGCGAGCTGTATGAACTACGGTAGTCACTAACAATGTGCAAACAAAACAAATATTTGCATGACAGAACAGAAAGTAACAACCATTGTGCCTCTAGAGGAATGTACATTTTATCACTTCATTCCACTAGTGAAGTAATGCATGGCATTCATTAGAAAATAAACTTTCTATTAACTGACAAAATATGAACAGTTTTCAAAAATAATCCCAGAATATCTCCACAATGATTTTATCATTTAGGGAAGCTTGCATGCGTCGTTTTATCATTGCAAACTGTGGTCTTACAGAGTTAAAAAGAAATAAGATGCTCTAGGGATCCAGTGCCATTAGGTCATTCTTTGTTGCCAGTTCTTCAGTGTACATGTGGCGGGTTGGAGAGGTATCAAAAATGATAGAATAATACCACCACTTTTTGTGTTTGCACCCTAAAGTGCTAGTTATCAATAGGAATAGGAATACCAACAGGTACAAATTCTTGCTGTTAATAGCATAAAAATAATTCTTAAAACTATTCAGACAGGTGACTATTTCAAATAAATATATTAATGCCCTGTACAATCCATGTTTTTAATAAATTTACACCAATTCTGTATTATACTATCTAGAAAACCATTCAAACTTATCAAATGTAATACAAAACATAACAGAGACAAGTATTATGTGAAGGTACTTGTCCATCCCCATGAGACATATGGGGAAGCTTATAACTTCATCAATTTAGCAGGGAGCAAGAAATGCCTGGTTATTCCTATCCATATATATATATTTAATTTATGAATCCTATAAAACATATATTTTCTCACTGAATTGATGTGTAAGGAAAGTACAAAATGCAACACACGAACAATATTTGGTTCACTAAAGATTGTGTAAATATCGTATGTCATATTGGTTGTAAATTAAAACAATTGTTAGTCCAAATCAGTTATAGACAACAGTGGAATTATTAAAATGCCCTTATTTATTTCAAATTGTACATGTTAGATTTCAACACAATGCTTGCAAAGATAGATAATGTCGCTGCTGCATGTGATTTTTTTTTTTTTTAAATCTTGTATGACTTCTCAAACCAATATAATCCCATGTACTTTCTAGTGCATAAATATCTAATAAATCAATAAGTAACTCATAATGCAAATTTATAATAATTTATTACTTTTTTATTCTAGTTTCAATGCTAAGCTCTAAAACCTCCCAGGGCATTAGTTCATATCAATATATGATAGCTCCTCTCTCAAGGTTGCGTCCAAGGCCAATACTCAATGAAATGCTTGAAGGAACACTATAGTCACCAATACGACTTTAACTTAATCAAGCAGTTTTGTTACATAGATAATGCCCCCGCAATCTTACTGGTCAATTATCTGCCATTTAGCAGTTAAAACACTTTGTTTATGCAGCCCTAGTCACACCTTTCTGAATGTGCCTTACACAGCTTTCCTGAACACTTCCTGTAATGTGAGATTTTATGTTTACACTTCCTTTTTTGTACAATTGGGCACATTTACAAAGTATTTTATCCTGCACTGTTAATAGCCTGCTAGACCTTGCAGGAGCCTACGGTGTGTGACTAAAAATCATTTTACTGGAGTGACAAATTTCTAAAGTAAGTTAACATTTGACTGAAAATGAAATCATTTTTTTAAAGCAGGCTGTGTGAATCACAGCCAGTGGAGGTGTGGCTAGGGCTGGATAAACAGAAACAAAAGTCAATTAACTCTAGGGATGTGCATGGGGAAAATATTTTGTTCGGTTCGGCATTCCGAAATTCGGCACTTCAACACTTCGGAACTTCAGTACTTTGGAACTTCTGAATTTTGGGACTTCAGCACTTCGGGACTTCAGCACTTCGGATGTTCTCTTGCAGCCGCTTAGTAGATAACTCCCTAATTCCCACGGTATAAGGGAGCTATCTACCAAAAGGCTGAAAGATCTAAATTAGTCTTTCAGTCAAATTTACTAATACTAAGTAAAGATTACTTAGTATTAGTAAATTCTACCCCTACTCGCTATACTGCGAGTACGGGCATGTCAAGTAAACAGTGAGCAGCCCCAAAAAAAACACAAGTGTCCCCCCCTCCCGAGCCCCCACCCATGCGCTGAGCGGTGAGTGTGGGCCCTAAAGTATAATAAGGGGGGCCTATTGTCCTCCTGCCTGGCCCTCACCCCTGAGCAGCGGGTGGGGGCACTAAATCAGAATAAGGGGGGACCTATTGTCTTCCCCCCTGCCCCCCACCCCTGAGCAGCGAATGGGGGCCCTAAATTAAAATAAGGGGGGGGACCTATTGTCCTCCCCCCTGGCCCCCACCACTGAGCAGCGGGTGGGGGCCCTAAATCAGAATAAGGGGGGGACCTATTGTCCTCCCCATAGCCCCCAACCCTGAGTAGCAGGTGGGGGCCCTTAAGTAGAAAAAGGGGGAGGACCTATTGTCCGGCCCAGACTCCTGAGCGACAGGTGGGGGCCCTAAAGTAAAATAATGGGTGGGACCTATTGTGCCCCCCCAGCCCCCACCCCTGAGTGGTGGGTGGGGCCCTAAATACCAATAAAGGGGGTGGACCTATTGTCCTCGCCACCGGTCCCCACCCCTGAGCAGTGGGTGGGGTCCTAAATACCAATAGGGGGGACCTGTTGTCCTCCCCCTGGCCCCCACCCCTGAGTGGTGGGAAGGGGCCCTAAATAAAAATGTTACCCCCCCCCCCAGGTGACGAGAGGTCCCCAAACCCCTAGTCACCCACTCCCAAAAAATTGAATAAACCCCTATCTACCCCCCTCACAATAGGTCTCCCCCCATGTTTTTCTGATTTACGGCCGGGGCGGAGCACAATAGGTCCCCTCCCCTTATTCTGATTCAGGGCCCCCACCCGCTGCTCGGGGGGGGGGGGGACAGGGGGAGGCAATAGGTCCCCCCTTCAGATTAAAAGACCCCACTTGCGTGACACGGGTGGGGGCTCATGAGGGGGGACACGGGTTTTTTTTGTTTGTTTGTTTTTTAACAGTGAGCAGCCACAGGCTGCTCACTGTTTACTAGACATGCCCCTACTCGCGGTATAGTGAGTAGGGGCAGAATTTACTAATACTAAGTAATTTTTACTTAGTATTAGTAAATTTGGATGAAAGACCAATTTAGGTCTTTCAGCCGTTTTGGTAGATAACTCTCTAATTCCCATGGTCTTAGGGAGCTATCTACTTACTCATTCCCATCCATTGACTGGCTAAGTAACTTACTTTTTATATGAACGTGTTACTTGATTGCCGTAAGTGTTGCAAATGCTTACAGATGAATCCTGGCCATGTTTGTATACTTGTTATTTAAACTGGTATTCAGTGTAACATTCTTCATTCTTCCACTGGGTATATTAGTACTTCAGCAATTCTGTGCTTCAGCACTTCGACACTTCGAAACTTCAGCAAATTCGGAACTTTGTCAATTCGGACATTCGTAAGTGTCCAAATTGCCCGAAATTCGTCCGAATTAACATTCGGAACAAAACGAATTGCACATGTCTATTTAACTGCTAAATGGCAGAAAATTGAGCAGTGAGACTTCAGAGGCATGGTTTATACACAAAAACTACTTAATTAAGCTAAATTTGTTTTGGTGACTATAGTGTCCCTTTAAACTACAGCAGTTCCATATCCCTCACTCCCACTTCCGTAATTGTATTCTTGTCTCCCTTTACCCTGTGTGTATTCCTCTCCATATCCATAAACCCCTTTTTTTCTCTCCTTCTGTCTCCCCTAAGGCTTGTTACTTATTACTCTTGAAGTATGTCTTGCATTAATATACTGAAACTATTCTACCACCTAGTAACAACTAATAAATTCACTATCACATATCTGGAACTTTAGCTCTAAAACCACCCCCTAACAATGATAGTTGATATTGAGAAAGCTGTATGTTTTGCCTGAAGATCAAAACACTTGCGTATTTGTTAAAATTAATGATGTAATGCAGATGGTTGCACAATGCACACTTTAATTCCAGTATTTAAATTATTATTATATCTCTAAAAAGCCTTCTGCCATAGAGCATAAATATTACCCTGCATGCAAGCTAAAAGAAAAAATCTGGAGAGCCCTCTTTGACTGTTTTTCATGAAAATTATTATTATTACAAATATTACACAATATGGATTCAGAAATGCTTAACAAATTTCTCTGTTTTTCTACTACCCCTAGTGTAGCTTTCACAGAGCCTGCAAAAGGACGAAGAGGTGGTGGCATGCCTGCAGTTCCTGTCAAACATGCTAAAGGTGACTCTACTGCATCATCCAACATTTGCTCAGAATCAAATGTGCCAACTGAAATTCAAGACTCTCTTCATTTCTACCAAGCAAACCAGGCCTGCACAGCAGAGATGACGTCACACCCATATGACATCATAGGTGGGAGCTTGAAAATGCCACATAATCGAAAAGTACTGAGGCGTAGCAGCAGTGTTATATCAAAGTCCTCTGGCATGGAGCTGAAAGACAAGAAAATCTCTTCCATAAGTTTGTATATGGATGGTCAAGAAACTGGACCTTTCAAATCTGAAAAGAAAATTGAGCTCCCATTAGGAAAAAAACTATCAAAAAGTTGTTCCCACAGTTCTGTGAATTCTATCTGTGAAAGCAAAGAAAATAAAACATCAGCAATTGGTCCTATGCAAAAGGTACAGAAACAATCTAGATCCCTGCCCCTGTTGAAAATAGACGCAAGTAATTGGAGATGTAGAGGTCCATTCAGTTATTGCTTCCAAAACAGGGGAAATGATGCAGATGATGATGATGACGACAACGAATGTGTGGAGGTTGACAATGGAAACAACAATGAAAAAAAGGAACTATCATGTTTGTATTTACCACCACCAGCTGAAATACAAAATGAAATTGATCTGGATGTATCCATAGATTCTGGGAACAAAGAAACAGAATCTCCCACAGCCACCATAATAATGACCACAAAATACTCAGAAAATGGCCATGCTAGTGGGCAAGCAGAATCTCATGTCAACAACATGGACTTTGATGAAACAATTGCAAGAATAAATGCACTAAAAGAAAATGTTTATGCAATACCCAGTGGATTTTATGCTGCTCAAAAGGATGCTAATGAGTTAATCTGCTTAATAAGATCAAATCTCTCTCGAAAGGAGGAAGATGCAAGGGTAGATCTGTCAGACCATGAACTGACCCAGTATAAACAACGTCTGTCCGTAGAATCGAGACAACTAGGAAGTGCCTGCAGGAAAATGGCTGCAGCTGACAAAAGCCCAGAGGAAATTTTGCTAGCTATGACTTCAAGCTTCCAAATTCTCTGTTGTTTAACAGAAGCTTGCATGCGATTGGTAAAAGCGATGAACTCTGAAACACAGCAACAAGAAATCGTAGCTAAAATAGATGAGGTGGTGTTAAACTACATTTGTTTGCTGAGGGCAGCAGAAACAACATCAGTCAAGATGTTTAATGATCCCAGTGTTAAACTTTTGGCACGACATTCAAGTACAATGGCTGCAATTGTAAGCACACTAACTCGTTCTCTAAAATTGCTTTTGAACAAATAAACTACGAAAAGTAATTCATAAACGACCTTTATAAAGCCATACATAATGTTTTCCTTTAACTATGTAAAAACCTATGTAAATTGCATAATTCTACTCCTATAACTTCTCTGCCCAAAATATTTTGATAATTTTCATTCATTAATGTCCATTGGTGTGATAAGCGAAATGCATTGGTCACTATACAGGCTCCTAACGTGTCGAAAAACATATTACAGAGAGAACAGAATTGCTCATTAGAAAACAAAATGCTGAAATGGTACATTTTTTTGTGTGTGAGAATCGTCAAGGAGCTTAATGAACCATTGTTAGTTTTTGCAGGCACATTTTGTTAACTTGCAACCCAGCTGCATCTTCCTCCTTTCCTCCCGGTCCAGTCATGTTAGAGATAGGAAATGGAAACATAATGTATATAGACAGTATTTAATATTTTAAATTATAATTTTTAAGCACTGAAAATTATGAATATGTTTTAATCCTAAGAAGGTATTATGATTTACTAGAGAATATATATATAATAAATTGATTTTTTTTTGTTCATGCTGTATTGTTTTTCTTTAAGCATGCCTCAGCGTTTTATAACTGCAGAATCTATAGAGAGACAGACAGACAGACCAACAGACAGACAGATAGATCAACAGGCAGAATATTATTTTATTACAGCATGACCAGCAAGAGTTCTGTTGGTTATATCAAGGCACAGGAGTGGAGTGATGACATCCTAAAAATAGTAATTTTTCTTAGAAGCAAAAATTGTATCCACATGTTTTTTTGGATGCCAGTGACTAGTTATTGTTAATGTTAAAGCACATTCTATTGTTATTCATACAGTTGGAAAATTAGGTTCTAAAAAAAGAAACTTTCTTTTTTAATTAACCTTTTTTTCTGCAATATACTAACCTCTTCCCAATTTTCAACATGTCAGAACTGTCACAGTCTTCAGTTTCTTAATTACAAAATATTAACTTGGTTATTTACCAAAGTGAAAATTGCAAGGTATTCAAAGTGAACTCAAAATTAATTTCAAATTTCAGGCAAAATATCAGAAATGCAAAAAAAAAAAAAAAGTGAAGTATGCACCCATTTTGGCTATATTATTGTTAATTTGAAACTCTGTTTGAATTCACTTGAAATCAATTTTTTTCACATTCTGTTCATTCATTTTTTCCAGTGTTATATCCACTTAAAATTTTTTTTTTTACCAAACACAATAGAGTACACTTTTAGGAGATAATAGTTGACACGCACTGCTTCTTTGGTCAAGTTCTCATAATATATACATATTTTAACCCCTTAAGGACAGGCTTCCGAAGCATATCTTGCACTTAAAGGAACACAATATACAAATGTGTATTCCTGACACTATAGGTGGGAAACACAATTTAGGTGACTGGCCCTCTTTGTAGCCTCTGCACAGTGAAAAATGAAGTTTATTTACCTTTTTCAAACACTGCGCGGATCACATTGTGCTGTACTAATGCAGGAAGCACCTTTAATGGCAGTCTGAGTGACTGACACTAAAGGTGCTGGGCAGCAATGTAAGCACTGCCTTTCCTCTGAAAAGGCCATGGTTACATTAAAAAGCCTGCAGGGACATGCTATACACACCAAAATGACTACATTAAACTGTAATTGTTCTGGTAACTACAGTGTCCCTTTTAAAGACACAAGCAATTTTTGTATTTTTCGGTCTTTGTGTTTAACTGCAATATGTATTTTTCGCATTTATAGCACAACATATTTAGTTTTTTTTAACAAACAAGTCCCTTTTTTTTAAATAAGAGACATTAATTTAATATGACATATGCATATATAAATCCTTATTTATTGTAAACAAAATGCAAAAATAAAATGAAACGGTTTTGGCAAAAATGTGTACATAATAAGAGCAACTTAAGAAAAGTGATTCAAAGTAAATTCATTTATGTGTCTTGATTTATAGAGTACATAATATGTCTAGGAATTCAGTTTATTTTAATAGCTACAGGTCACAAAATACAAGAAGTAAAATAAAAACATTTTAGAAGTTGTTATGATTGTCTAGTAAGCTTAATAACCATCAAAGTAAACAAAATTGCCACACAAAAGTTTATATTTATATAAAGTTAACATGGCAGGTTATTTATCTAATGGTATTTTAACACTTTTTTTTCACCACAAATCTCTGCAAAATTTTGTGGTAAAATTGTGTTTCTTCTGTTTTTTTTTTTTTTACATACATACATATAACAAGTGTAACAGATCCCTACCAACCTCTGGTGGATGTGAAACAAACAAGGGGATTACAACTTACACATCCATTCGTTCCATTCCTCTGTTCGTCTGGTTCCGTGCGAATTTCACGTGTAATGCAGAGGTGGCCGCCATTTCGGGACTTTCCACGTGTTCGCGGCCATCTTGTGTGCGAACAGCGGTGTTTGCCTGTAACCGCATGGAACTGAAAACGGATACGCAAACAGGCGAACACCGCTGAATCCTCCAGACCTCCATAAGTTCGTACGGAAACTACCGAACGTCCCCTCGTTCGGTAGTTATATGCAATCATCTATGGGGATTCCAGCGAACCCCGCGATTCGCATGGATGGCCAGAGTATCATACCTTTTTACCGTGCGAACGGAGACCGACCGCAAGGCCAAAACTCATGGAACTAATTTCGGCCAGTTGGTCTGTGCGGTCGGTCAAAACTTTGGAACGTTGTATCTCCCGAACTGTACATCCGAATGGGGTGATTTTTGGATATATTGTCCCCCTGAAGGAGAGCTATCCAGCGCTACCGGATTTAAAGCTGTACCCCCTGTTTTTGGGGTACATCCAGAACTGGTGGAAAAATGTGGACATTTTAATTGGGTTATGTAGTTATCTGAGGGGAGGAGACGTGGGGGTGTTACCATCTGTATTATTGGTTGTTTTCATCCTCCCCCTGGGAGTGTTCTGTGTGTATCTATTTCTAATAAAAAGCAGGCTGGGTGTTCCAGTCCTCAGTTCATCTTGACCCTTCAAAACGTAGCCTCGTCTCGTTCTTGGAAGGGGATTATTTGGGAATATTATTCTGCTCCTGTTTACAGCTGAACCTGCTCCTCACTCTGGATATCGTGGATGGGATTACAGCAGCCTACTTCTCCACAGCAGCTTGCAGGGAAAAAGGACGTCTTCAACGGCAGAAACCCTCTCTCTATCTGGGTAGCCGTTACATTGGTTGGCAGCGGTGGGATGGTTCTTTTGCCCAAGGAGCAAGTGCTGAATGGAGTCTCAGTATGCCAAGCTGAAAAGACCCACACTGAAAGATCTATTGGAAAATCGTGGTAGGAGTGCTAGTAACAGACCAAGGAGAGAGCTGATAGCTGACCTACTGGAGCTGGACGAAATGGATAGATCCATGGAGGTAACTGAACCTATTGCACCGGTCAGCGAGAACGATGTACTCACTGCTATTGTACAGCGAAGATTAGCATTATATCCGGAAAAGACCACGGAGCTATTAGACAGACTGTTCAAGAACGCAAAAGAGGAGATCGAGACTAAGAGGAGGCAAGACACGGAACATGTATTGGCGCAACAAGCTAGTACACATATAGTTCCTACTCCTCCTCCCGTTGCTGCAGGGAGGAAAATACCATTTACTGCATTTAAAGCGTTTGCAGAAAATGAGGAAGAGATTGATGGGTATTTGGCAGATTTTGAGCGGCAGTGCTCACTGCACCAGATACCCCCAGACCAATGGGTTACTATTCTGGCTGGGAAACTTTCAGGAAAAGCAAATGAGGCTTTTCGGGCACTCACGGCCGAAGATATCACACAATATCAGCGGGTGAAAGCCGCACTACTCACCCGATACGCAGTCACCCCAGAGGCGTATCGCCGTCGCTTCCGGGAGTCCAAAAAGAAGGCAGCGGACTCCCACATGGAATGGGCAAACAAGCTACAAAGGGTGGCATCACATTGGATGCAAGGGTGCAATGCTAACACCGGAGAAGAAGTGCTACAATTGTTCTTGATGGAACATTTCTTCCAAGATTTGGCGGCAGATACACAGGATTGGGTGAGAGATCGCCGCCCAGCCAACTTAAATGAGGCAGCACGACTAGCAGACGAATATGTGGAAACGAGAAAAGTGAGCCAAGGTACTACGCGACCAGCACCTAGAACAGAGGCCCGCACCCCAACCTACGCTGCACGCACAGAATTCCGGGCCCCGGTACCCCCAGGACCTCCACGTCCTCAAGGGTCTAACAACCAGCCCCGGGAATCCTACAGAGTGACGTGTCATCGCTGCGGCAACCTGGGACATATTGCCCGTGTTTGCCCGTTGGGATCAGCCAATAATAATTGGAGGCGCACATCTAACACCGAAAGCCCATCTTCACGCCCCGCTGCTGCTCATTGCCTGGAAATTGAAGGGAGCCCTGAGGAATGCCTGGGGATATTATATGAGGCCAACCCCATACAAGCGGCTTCCCCAGATAATCGCCAGCACCACCGTCAGGAGGTGCGTGTAAATGGACAGATAGCACAAGGCCTAAGGGACACTGGCGCTACCATCACTTTAATACAAAAGCATCTGGTGAAACCAGAGCTTGTGTCTAACCGTACTGTTGCTGTTCGGGTCGCAGGGGGGGCTGTTTTTCGCTTACCCACCGCCCGGGTACACTTGGATTGGGGAGTCGGGTCAGGAAAGACCACGGTGGGCATTATGGACAACCTACCCGCTGAGGTCGTGTTGGGCAATGATATTGGCCCTCTAGCCTCGGCCTTTTTACCCACTACTGCTGCGGCTTGCCCCGTGACCACCCGCTCACAGACCCGTATCGAGGACGATCCGCCAACAGGTCGGGAGACCCAGGTAAGCCACCGACAGACACCTAGCAATGACACTACAGATAGACCGCTAGCTTGGGACACCCCAGAGGAGTTTGGGAGGGAAACTAGACAGGACCCCACCCTCCGAAAGTACCGAGAACTAGCTGACAATAGAGGGGATGAGCGGGAACGTTTTATATGGGAGGGGGACCGATTATACAGATTAACCGAAGGCAGGAAGAGAGGCTGTGCTCCTTCGCAGAAGCGCCAATTAGTGGTACCTAGAAAGTACCGATTGGAGCTTCTCCGAATTGGCCACGACATTCCGTTAGCAGGACATCTAGGGGGTAACCGCACAACCTACAGAATCACTCAGACCTTCTTTTGGCCAGGAATCTCGAAGGACGTGCGCCGTTACTGTAGCACGTGTGATGTATGCCAGAGGGTGGGGAAGAGAGGGGATCATCCGAAAGCTCGACTGTCCCCTATGCCTGTGATCGAGGAACCATTTAGCAGGGTGGCAGTCGATCTAGTAGGACCCCTACCTAACCCCAGTCCCTCTGGTAAGAAATACATTCTTACCGTGGTGGACTATGCCACCCGCTACCCAGAAGCCGTCGCTCTGACGAATATCCAGGCTGACACTGTCGCCAGTGCGCTAGTCGGGATATTCACCAGAGTAGGATTTCCCCAGGAAATCTTGTCGGACAGAGGGACCCAGTTTACCGCAGACTTAACCCAGCAGTTGTGGAAGGTCTGTGGTATTAAGCCCCTACTTAGTTCACCGTACCACCCCCAGACTAACGGTCTCTGTGAACGCTTTAATGGTACCCTAAAGCAATTGCTACGGACCTTTACGGCGGAATACAGAGACTGGGAGCGATTTTTGCCACACCTCCTGTTTGCTTACCGGGAGGTACCGCAGGAGTCCACTGGGTTCTCTCCCTTTGAACTGCTCTATGGACGGAGGGTGCGAGGCCCTCTCGACCTCATCCGAGAGCACTGGGAGGGAGAGACGGAACACGAAGGTGTCCCCATCGTACCATATGTGCTAGAAATGCGGGACCGTATGGAACAGTTAGCCCGGATGGCCCGGGATCATCTCCATGCGGCCCAGGGTCGGCAGAAACATTGGTACGATCGGAACGCTAGGCTGAGAACATTCCAGGTAGGACAGAAAGTTCTAGTACTTAAACCCGTTCGAGGAAATAAATTGCAGACCTCCTGGCAAGGCCCCTACAAAGTAGTAGCCCAGGTCTGTGACACAACCTATATCATTGCCAGTAGCAAGGACGAAAAGATACAGAAGTCCTTTCATATAAACCTATTAAAGGAATACCAAGAACGGCCCGAGGACATAGCCGCCATATGCATCCCCGCCTCTGAGGACCCTGACAGTCTCCCCATCCCTGATCTATTAGCCAACCCCGAGTCCAAAACGCTGCTTAATACAGTACAGCTAGGGGAGCGATTAACTCCCACAGAACGAGAACAACTCCAGCAACTACTAGTTGAAAAGAGATTAACCTTTTCCCAGGAGCCAGGTTACACACCTGTAGCGACCCATTACGTAGAAACCCCAGGCCAAGCCCCGCTCCGACAAACTCCCTATAGAATTCCCGAGGCTGTAAAAGAAGAGATGAGGAAGGAGATTCAGGAGATGTTAAAACTAGGGGTTATAGAGCCATCCGACAGTCCCTGGGCATCTCCCGTCGTCCTAGTCCCCAAAAAGGACGGGACGACCCGGTTCTGTGTCGATTACCGACGCCTCAACGACCGAACTGTGACAGACGCATACCCCATGCCCCGAGTAGACGAGCTATTGGATCGCATTGCCAGGGGACGCTATCTGACCACCATTGACTTGTGCAAGGGGTACTGGCAGATTCCCCTGGCCAAGGACGCTATCCCTAAGTCGGCGTTTGTCACCCCGTTTGGCCTGTACCAGTTTAAGGTCATGCCTTTCGGGATGAAAAACGCCCCAGCTACTTTTCAGCGCTTAGTGGACCGCCTCCTTGATGGCTTCCAGGACTTCGCTTGCGCATACCTGGATGACATTGCGATCTATAGCGAGACTTGGGGGGAACACCTACAACACATAGAGACTGTGTTGGATCAGATTAGGGCCGCCGGCCTAACTCTAAAGCCGGAGAAGTGTAACTTTGGCATGGCTGAAGTCCAGTATTTGGGACACCGGGTGGGGTGTGGGAAACAACGACCAGAACCCGCTAAAGTAGAGGCCGTAGCCAATTGGCCCACACCCCACACTAAGACACAAGTGTTAGCATTTTTAGGGACGGCAGGGTACTACAGGAGATTTGTCCCTGACTACAGCGCCATCGCCAAACCCTTGACAGATTTAACAAAGAAGAATTTACCTAGAGTAGTCCTGTGGTCTCCCGCCTGTGAAACAGCATTCCAAACCTTGAAACAAGCCTTGATCAATGCACCTGTCTTATCTGCCCCCGTCCCTAACAAAAGATTTGTCGTCCACACAGATGCGTCCATGTACGGACTGGGGGCAGTGCTAAGCCAGGTCGGCGAAGACGGGGGCGAACACCCTGTCGCGTATCTCAGCAGAAAACTGTTACCTAGAGAAGTGAGTTACGCGGCAGTGGAAAAAGAGTGCTTAGCCCTGGTCTGGGCCCTAAAGAAATTAACCCCATATCTGTATGGTCAAGAATTCACCTTAATTACTGATCATAACCCCCTTGTATGGCTGAACAGAGTAGCTGGAGATAATGGACGCTTACTGAGATGGAGTCTCGCACTACAGCCATACAATTTCTCCATCCAATACCGCCCTGGCAAGTTTAATGGGAACGCGGACGGTCTGTCCAGACAAACAGAACTATTGCCCTAACAAAGGACCGGACAGCCCCAAGTTGACCCGAAAAGGATCAATCCGGGTCTGCCGGAGTGTTCCACAAAAGGGGAGCAGTGTAACAGATCCCTACCAACCTCTGGTGGATGTGAAACAAACAAGGGGATTACAACTTACACATCCATTCGTTCCATTCCTCTGTTCGTCTGGTTCCGTGCGAATTTCACGTGTAATGCAGAGGTGGCCGCCATTTCGGGACTTTCCACGTGTTCGCGGCCATCTTGTGTGCGAACAGCGGTGTTTGCCTGTAACCGCATGGAACTGAAAACGGATACGCAAACAGGCGAACACCGCTGAATCCTCCAGACCTCCATAAGTTCGTACGGAAACTACCGAACGTCCCCTCGTTCGGTAGTTATATGCAATCATCTATGGGGATTCCAGCGAACCCCGCGATTCGCATGGATGGCCAGAGTATCATACCTTTTTACCGTGCGAACGGAGACCGACCGCAAGGCCAAAACTCATGGAACTAATTTCGGCCAGTTGGTCTGTGCGGTCGGTCAAAACTTTGGAACGTTGTATCTCCCGAACTGTACATCCGAATGGGGTGATTTTTGGATATATTGTCCCCCTGAAGGAGAGCTATCCAGCGCTACCGGATTTAAAGCTGTACCCCCTGTTTTTGGGGTACATCCAGAACTGGTGGAAAAATGTGGACATTTTAATTGGGTTATGTAGTTATCTGAGGGGAGGAGACGTGGGGGTGTTACCATCTGTATTATTGGTTGTTTTCATCCTCCCCCTGGGAGTGTTCTGTGTGTATCTATTTCTAATAAAAAGCAGGCTGGGTGTTCCAGTCCTCAGTTCATCTTGACCCTTCAAAACGTAGCCTCGTCTCGTTCTTGGAAGGGGATTATTTGGGAATATTATTCTGCTCCTGTTTACAGCTGAACCTGCTCCTCACTCTGGATATCGTGGATGGGATTACAGCAGCCTACTTCTCCACAGCAGCTTGCAGGGAAAAAGGACGTCTTCAACGGCAGAAACCCTCTCTCTATCTGGGTAGCCGTTACAACAAGGTTTTTCTAAATTAAATTTCCTAAAGTTGTTATGTGCTATTCCTGTACAAAAACTAGTTTTGTGCTCAGCTGCCTTTGCCACTATCCTGTGCAGCTAGAGTGCCATATAGGAGACCTGATATTTTTAATTTTTACAGTAGAGTTTTGAGAGATGGATTTGATGGGCCTGTGTCTCCTTTTGGGGCATTACAGCAGTTTGACTGTTCAAATAAAACACCACAAACATTTATGAAAGTAGACAATCCAGGGTATGTATATTGTGCCTTAACTTGCCATCATTTTTTTAAATAAGTTGATGTCAAGGTTTTGCTGGGTATTTTGTACATTTAATATGTGCCACTGTGATAAAATCCCCTAAATTATGCTCAGTTACATCATATGAGTAAAACAATATGCCCAATGTATGACATAGACACAATTTTGTGACGTTTTCAGGTTTGAATTTTCACAGATGGTGTTGATGGGTCTGATATAGATTAATTTAAGCAAACAAATATGTTTGAATGACTATCTGTTCCTGTCCAAATCTGAGATGATTAAATTGCGTATACGCAGAAGTAAATTCACACTGATGCATGCAGTTCAGGTTAAAATAACTTCAGAAAATGTAATGGCATCTGGAGAAAAAACGGGCTCGCAGACCCTTATAAGAACAAAATTATTGAATATCAAGATAGCAACAAATAAACATCATTAATTGGTCTATGTACTAAGTGGTAAGTTAAATGCCCTCCCATCTATATTAGTAATTGGCTTAGGGATTTGAGTGGCTAGTGGGGCATCCTCCCATCATGGGATGTCGTAATTTCTGACAAGGATGAGACGAGATTCAGTCGCCATTGCTCTTTAGCACGAGGCTCTCTCGATGGGAGGGGGAATTTGGCAGCTAGCCATTTTGGGTAGCTAGTGATGTCAGACTCGGGGTCAGGTTCAGGGTCTTTTTTATGAAAGAACATTTCATTAGTGCAGCTTTCTCATGGCCTAGCTATAAAATACATTGTTTCATATTACAGGAACTTGATAATTCCGGTGTTAGTCATATTCTTCTAGAAAATACATTCTCTATTCAGTATTCTAAATGCTGTTAGGAAATCTTGTCATGTAATGAAGTTAAAATGGAGTTAGTACAAAAATTCAAAACAGGTTTAATAAAGGTTTTTAATAATTCTACATCAGTTCCATGGTCCGTTTTTGAGCATTTTAGCAGGTTGCTAATTCAAACTACTCAACAAAGGCCATGCATTTCTTAAAGAAGACACCCCAGGGTATTTCAAAATGCATATTTTGAACCTTAGCATAGGATAACCCCTAACTAATGTAACGCTAAACTTCCCATGAATTACTATCCACCCCAATTAATGAAATCACCAAAAATAAATAGTCAAAACATTTTAAATTTTAAAACAAAAAAAGTACATAAACTGCATTCAGATGCCAAAGCCTATTCACCCTGAGTGTGGAAAACGTTAACACAGTTGCAAAGGCCATGTGGCAATAAGAGCAGTAAAAACTGGGTTCAGTAGGTCTTATGTCCCTTTGGTAACACACCCTGCACCTTTTCTGGGGGATTTTCTTTTTGGAGGTTAATAGAATTCAGGGACAGAAGTGACCTGCCTCAATTCTTCTACTGCCAAGGCCCAACCGATGTTCCCACACTGTAGCTCTCAATAAGCAGACAAGAAATAAGCTGATGTTGAAATTTCATAAATGTACATTTCAGTTCAGCATTTGCATTTTTTAGTAAGATAAAATGATACTTCCTAGTTGCATAGCTCAGAGGCTCTGAAAATGGCATGAAAACACTTTTTTCATAATAAAGCTATACTCCAAAATATTTCCAGGCATTAACCACAAACCTCCCCTAACTTGATGATTTGAGCAAGCAATGGTAACAAACAATGTCTTGCTAACCAATTGGAAATAAACAAAGTAATCATAATGTAACTAGCAAAATTAATAATGTACTAAAAACATATGTGCATAGTATGTGACATGTCTGTTCAGAGGTCACTATAAACAGACACACTTTTTTCATACATAATGAATACATAGTTAGGTCCCCTTTGCAGCTATAAAAGCTTCCACACTTCTGGGAAGGCTTTCTACAAGATCTGGGAGTGTTTCTGTGGAAATTGATGCTCATTCATCAAGAAGTACATTTGGGAGGTCAGGCCCTGGATGAAACTCATCCAACCATGTCTTTAAAAACCTTGCTGTGTGCACTGGGGCACAGTCATGCTAGAACAGAAAAGGGCTTTCTCCAAACTGTTACCACAAAGTTGGAAGCTTCCAGGGTAATAAGGGGCTACCCCAACTCCTCAAAAATAGCCCTATACCATTATCATTCCTCTACTAATTTTACAGTTGGCACAATCAGGGCCAGTGCAAGGATTTTTGGGTACATAGGCGAAGATGTATTTTTCCGCCCCCCCCCCCCCCATTCAAAAATAACATCTTCACCTATGTGCCTCTTAACCAGCCCCTCTCCCCGTCCATTATTGGTCCCCTCCCTTCCCTGTCCCTTAGTGTTCTTCTGACAGTCACACACACTCAATGACAAACACAGAGACTCACTGATCTGACACACACACACTGATTGACACTCATTGACAGACACACTGATAGTCACACACAGACTCAATGACAAAGATACTCTCACTGATTTGACAGACACTCACAAACACACACTGACAGACACACACATACACTGACACACTCACATGCAACACTCATACAATCACTCACAGACACACATACACTCACTCACTCACGCACACACTCACAGTCACTCACAGACACACATACACTCACTCACGCACACACTCACAGACACACATACACTCACTCACGCACACACTCAGTCACTCACAGACACACACTCACAGACACACATACACTCACTCACGCACACACATACACTCACGCACACTCACAGACACACATACACTCACTCACACAGTCACTCACAGTAACACATACACTCACTCACGCACACACACAGAGACACATACTCACAGACACTCACCCACACACACTGACACTCACTCACAGACACTCACTCACAGACACTCACTCACAGACACTCACTCACACACTCAGAGACACATACACACTCAGAGACACATACACACTCACAGACACACAGACACTCACTCACTCACACACAGACACTCACAGACACACAGACACTCTCACACAGAGACACATACTCACTCACAGACACACACTCACACAGACACTCACACACTCACTCACAGACACTCTCACATACACACACTCTAACACAGACACTCACACACACAGACACTCACACACACAGACACATCACATACATTCACAAATTATTTTAATAAATAAATAATTTCCACCCAGCCTCCCTACCTGGAGAGCTGGTGTGGATCATTCCCTGGGGTCCAGTGGGGCTGCTGGGCGGCGTGCGGCAGTGCTGCGATCAGGCGCTGCGAGGGAGCTCTAACCTCTCTGCTCTGCTCCCTCGCGCGCTCTCTGCTGATGCCGCAGGAGCCGGAATATGACGTCATATTCCGGCTCCCGCGGCATCACTAGACAGCGCGCGAGGGAGCAGAGCAGAGAGGTTAGAGCTCCCTCGCAGCGCCTGATCGCAGCACTGCCGCACTGGGGGCGGAGATGGTGGCCGGCAGGAGGGAAAGCTTCCCTCCTGCCGGTCACTGAAATCTTGCGCCCCCGGAGCCGGTGCGCCCTAAGGCGGCCGCCTGTGCCGCCTTATGGACGCGCCGGCCCTGGGCACAATACAGTCAGGTAGGTAACATTCTCCTGACATCATCCAAACCCTGACTCACCCATCAGACTGACAAACAGAGAAGCATAATTTGTCACTCCACAGAACATGTTTTCACTGCTCCAGAGTCCAGTGGCAGTGTGCTTTACACCACTCGATCCAACACTTAGCATTGTAGTTGGTGATGTGGGGCCAGGGCCGGACTGGCCCACCGGGATACCGGGAATTTTCCCGTTGGGCCGCGGCACCTGGGGCTGACAGGAAGCCCTAATATTTTATTTAAATAATTTTTCCCTCGGACTGTGACAGCTTCTGTCAGTCCGAGGGAATTCAGGAGGCAGGTGCTGAGGGCTGGTGCCGGCCGCAGGGAGCACTGAGTCTCCCTTCCCAGCACCTTCCCTAGCACTTACCGGCCCAGCATGGTAGCTCCGCCCCCACATTGTAGCCCCTCCCCCACATTGTAGCTCTGCCCCCTTATGGAAGCCCTGCCTCCTGCACGCAAGCAGTGGACCTTGCTGCAGGAACAGGCTTAAGAGTGTGGCATCCCAGAGAATACTCCAGTGCCAGGTAGGATTAAATACTGTGAGTGTGTGTAGTGAATGTGTATGTGTGTCTGTCTGTAGTGAGTGTTGGTAGTAAGTGTGCAGGGCCGGACTGGCCCACCGGGATACCGGGAAATTTCCCGGTGGGCCGCATTAAGCTGGGGCTGGGCTGACAGCCCTGATGATCATTAGGATTAATCCTCCCCTCGGACTGTGCCAGCCTGTCAGTCCGAGGGGAGGTAGGAGCTGGGGGCTGGTGTGGCATGCCCCGCCCCCAATCGGAAGCTCCGCCTCCTGCCCACAAGCTCCGGCCCCACACATGGGGCTGGAAAGCTGCCCACCGGACCAACAGGAAATTAAAGGTATTTACCGTTTTTCAGCCCCATACCCACCATTCAGGCCCCCCACACCCACCATACAGCCCCCCACCTCACAGCCAGTCCCCCTACCCACCTCACAGCCCCCCCACATACTATACAGCCCCCTACCTACCTCACAGCCCCCTACCCACTATACAGCACCCCTACGCACTATACAGCCCCCTACCCACTATACAGCACCCCTACCCACTATACAGCCCCCTACCCACTATACAGCCCCCTACCCACTATACAGCACCCCTACCCACTATACAGCCCCCCTACCCACCTCACAGCCCCCTACCCACTATACAGCCCCCTACCCACTATACAGCCCCCCTCCCACTATACAGCCCCCCTACTCACTATACAGCCCCTCCCACTATACAGCCCCCTACTCACTATACAGCCCCCTACCCACCTCACAGCCCCCCTACCCACTATACAGCCCCCTACTCACTATACAGCCCCTCTACCCACTATACAGCCCCTCTACCCACTATACAGCCCCCCTACCCACTATACAGCCCCCCTACCCACTATACAGCCCCCCACCCACCTCACAGTCCCCCCACCCACCTCACAGTCCCCCTACCCAGCTTACAGGACACCTACCCACCTCACAGGCCCCCCATCCCCACCATATTATATATATATATATATATATATATATATATATATCAGACCAGACTCTGGGACTCAACCCAAAAAAAAGTATATGATATAAAAAATATATATTACCAGGGTGCCTCCAGGCCAGTAGATATAAAGGTAAAAAACAGGAGCACTCGCTTGGATTTTTCAAATGTGTATTAACCGTTTAATCACAAATCAGCATCAACGTTTCGACCCTTCAGGGTCTTTATCAAGATAGTGATAGTGCACATGAAGTACAAATATATACATAATAATAATTAATGAACTTACCCTACCTGTGTGAAGTGATTCCGGAAGTCAAAACAGCCGGACGAAGTGTGTGTATAGTGATATGAATGCCTACGTCATGACGTTCATACGTGCGTGCGTAGTGACGTGTGTGCGTCAAAACGTGTCCCCCCGCATGGTGACGTCATCGCGTATAGTGTACAGCGTAACCCTAGTAACCACACCATGTCCCCGTGCAGATAACCCTTCAAGGAGGAACAGACTACTACAAGCATGTAAATAGCCCAATGAGGGAGAGAGAGATCAGCATAAGAGAGCAACATTGCTGAAATAAAGCCAGATATAATACATGAGGCATATATAACGGAATGTATATGTAAAAATTAATGTGAGTGTATGCAATGTAACAATAAATAACAAGCTATATGTGTGAAATATTGAATCAATGAAAAATAAACAATAAGAAAGAGTAAGAGAGTAAAACTAAGAGTGTAAAAGATATACATGAGATGTGTATGTAAGTATGAGTGTAGAATCTGATATGTGTAAAGGTATGAGTGGATCTAAAAGACACTGTAATGAGAGTGTGGAAAAAATGTACATAAAAAGAAAATGAATGAAAATAAACAAAATAATAAATAAATAAAAAATATAATATATATATATATATACACACATACACACACACACACACACACCAATAATATGTAAGGCATATATGTATATGTATGCATGTCTAGCCACCCCAGATGATTGAGTAATATATTTTTTTTGTAAATATGTGTTTATTGAAGTGTTATGTTCAGTTAGTCAACTTTGAGTAGACATTATGTGGGACACGCAGGTCCCGGCGATCGAAACATCAACGGTAACATGCAAAAACTGTAAGTTATCTTTTCAATTGAAGCGACACGCAGGTCACCTCTGAACACGAGCATATCATCATTAATTAACATTAATTATCATCATTAACTGCCAACATGTTAACATTCTGTTTTCTGTTTTCCTTCCCCCCATACCTCCCCCCCCCCTGCCGACCCCCCCCCCACCCCCCGCCCCCCGTGTGCGGCCACTCAGATCTCGGGGATGATTGAGTAATATACACACATAAAATATATATATATAGTGTTTATATATATATATATTACTCAATCACATAGCCATACGTATTACATGTGACAATACATGGCGTAGTTACTTATGGGGCTGACATTGATTTTTTTCCAGGGCTGCTTTGTATCCCCAGTCCGGCCCTGTAAGTGTGTGTGTAGTGAGTGTGTGTCAGTAAGCTGAGGGAGGGGGTATTAATGGTGTGAGGGGAGTATTGATGGAGTGAAGGGGGTATTATTGGTGTGAGGAGGGTATTAATGGTGTGAGGGGGTATTGATGGAGAGAAGGGGGGTATAACTGGTGTGAGGGGGGTATTACCTGTGTGAGGGGGTATTGATTGAGTGAGGGAGGGGGTATTAATGGTGTGAGGGGGGTATTGATGGAGTGAAGGAGGGTATTAATGGCGAGGGGGGTATTGATGGAGTGAAGGAGGGTATTAATGGTGAGGGGGGTATTGATGGAGTGAATGAGGGCATTAATGGTGTGAGGGGGTATTGATGGAGTATAGGGGGTATTAATGGAGTGAATGTGTATGTGTGTCTGTCTGTAGTGAGTGTTGGTAGTAAGTGTGTGTGTAGTGAGTGTGTGTCAGTAAGCTGAGGGAGGGGGTATTAATGGTGTGAGGGGGGTATTGATGTAGTGAAGGAGGGTATTGATGGAGTGAATGGGGTAATAATTGTGTGAAGGGGTATTAATGGTGTGAGGGGTATTGATGGAGTGAAGGGGGGTATTACTGGTGTGAGGGGGTATTGATGAAGTGAAGGGGGTATTAATGGAGTGAAGGGGGGTATTAATGGTGTGGGGGGTATTATTGGAGTGAAGTGGGTATTACTGGTGTGAGGGGGTATTGATAGAGTGAAAGGGGGTATTAATGGAGTGGCTGTATTGATGATGTGAGGGGGTATTGATGGAGTGAAGAGGGGTATTACTGGTTTGAGGGGGTATTGATGGAGTGAAGGGGGGTATTACTGGTGTGAGGGGGTCTTGATGGAGTAAAGGGGGGGTATTGATGGAGTGGCTGTATTGATAATGCGAGGGAGGCGTGTATTGATAGACTGGGGCTATTGATGGAGTGAGGGGGGGTATTGGTGGAATGAGGGGGGGTAATAATGTAGGGAGGTAGGGAGGGGGTGCTGGTAAGGAATTAAATACCTTTTTATAGCTCCCTGGTGGTCCGGTGGTCTTAATATCCGGTCTGCAGCTCCACAGACCTAAAGACCATGTATCTTGCGAGATCCAGTCAGAGCATTGCCGTGGTAACCTGCGGCAAAGCTCTGATTGGCCAGGTCTAGCGAGACACATGGTCTGCAGCTCTGCACATTGCGATTGGCGCTCTCTGGCCGGGCAAACTGGAGGGGCCTCACAACCAGCGGCAAGCCACCGGGGGCCACTGCTGGTGTCGGGTCCTCGGTCACTGACCGAGGACCTGACACAGTCTGCCCTAAGGTGATTTAGGTGGCTGCGAGGCCCCAGGCAGCACAAGGCCTTAGGCGGCTGTCTAAATCGCCTAATTAGAGAGCCGCCTCTGACCACAGTCTAGCACCCGATATTAAAACAGTGATTATATTAAAGCAGGAGTGCAAGGCAAGATTGAACTGTATATGTATATGTTTGTGTGTAATATATATATATATATATATATATATATACACACACACACAGTGGCGTACACACAACCCATGGGTCCCCGGTTCGAAACTGATCCATGGGGCCCCCCTCTAACTCCCTCCACCGACAGACACACACATACAGAGACACACACACAGACAGACAGACTGATACATACAGACACACACGACACATACATACAAACAGACAGGCACACATACATACAAACAGACAGTCACACATATATACAGACAAGACACACAAACAAACATACAAACAAACAGACAGGCACACACATACACAAGATACATACATAAAAACAGACACACACACGACAAATATACATACAAACAGACACACACACACATACATACAGACACACACACAGACACACATTCCCTCACACAAACAAACAGACAGGCACACAGACAGACAGACAGACAAATACAGTCACATACAGACAGACACACAGGACACATAAGACATACATACAAAGACACATACATACAAACAGACAGGCACACATACATAAATACAGACAGACACATATATACATACATACATACAAACAAATAACACACACATAATATTTAAGTCACCCTCCTGTTTCCTACATTTTTAAGTGCAGGAGGGTGACTTTCCCTGGGATCCAGTGGTGGCTCAGGTTGATGGAAGTCAGAGTTCCTACTCTGACTCCCTCTTCTTCCTCCTGCGCGGGCTCTCAATGATAGCTGTGATGAGTGACAGGGAGTCACTTCCTCCCAGCGTGTGATGATCTCAAAACGATGCAGCGCTGACCGGGCCCCCTGAAAATCCATACCCATCGGGTGACCCTGACAGCATGGGCACCTGATGGGCACCTTATAATGCGGCCGCGGCGGTTTGCCACGCGGGCTGGGGCCGCAAATGATGATGGCGGCACCTGTTTGCAGGGGTCTGCAGGGCGGCCCCTGTGACCACTATATGTACGCCCCTGTGAACACATACATATTACGCGGCACAAGAACTTTTTTTTCTATGGCTGCTTTGAATTCCTATCTAATGATACCTCCTTCCCTCGTCCTGTCTCAGTTGGAGTTCCCCAAGACTCTGTCCTTGGTCCCCTTCTATTTTCTCTTTAAACTGCCTCTCTTGGCAAACTTATTACCTCTTTTGGATTCCACTACCACCATGTCAGGATTACAGAATGATCCAGCACGTAGAACTGTGTAACACATAGGACTGATAGGTAACGTATACCGGACCTTAAAATGGCCGGACTAACGCACCAAAGAATAGTCAGGAATAGCCGAGGTCAAGGGAAACAGAAAAAGACACAAAGATAAGGAAAAGCCAGGAGTCAGGGATGCCAGAAAACAGGGAAGTCAAAAACAATGCCAAAGTCAAATAACCAGAATAACCAGAATCAATAATGCAGGATGAGAACTGGGCCTAAATACCCCTCCTCTAGATCTGATAGGCTGTAACCGGCAGTTACCAAGTTTCCATTTGCATAATTGCGGCTCAGCATTAACCCTTCTGTGGATTTGGCTGCTGCTCGGCACAACTTTTCATGTGTGGACAGTAAATCCCATTAACCACATTTTTATAAGCGGATGAATACGTGACATTACCCCCCATCTGAAGAACGCCCACCGGGTGGCAGGACCAGGCTTGAGAGAAAATTTGGCATTAAATAGCGAATATTGCGGCCAGCATGTATATCAGATGCCGGAACCCAAGAGCGATCGGCTGGTCCATAACCTTTCCAATCCACCAAGTACTGAAAAGTGCCCCAAGAAAACCTGGAATCAATTATGGAGGAGACCTCATACTCTTCCTGGAGGAGGGACACTTGAGACAGTATATTTATTGCAAACAAGAGGTTTGAGCAAGGACACATGAAAGGTATTAGGAATTTTCAAGGAGGCCGGAAGGGCCAGAGAGTACGCAACAGGATTGATCCTACGAAGGACACGAAAAGGTCCAAGGAACCTAGGAGCAAATTTCATGCTAGGGACTTTGAGCCTGATGTTACGAGAAGATAACCAAACCCTCTCACCCACTTGGTAAACAGGGTTGGCACCTCGACGTGTATCAGCATAATGCTTGAAACGGTCAGCAGCAGTACCCAGAGCAAATTGAACTTTAACCCAGGTATCATGGATGGAAGCCAGGCGGTCATCCAAAGCAGGAATAGCCGTATCAGAAAAAAACAGCTGGTAGGACAGTAGGATGCCGGCCATTATTGACAAAAAATGGACTATGCCCAGAGGAATCATGGTCAGCATTGTTCCTAGCAAACTTGGCCCATGGTAATAATTCGGACCAATTGTCTTGAGTGCTATTAACAAAACAACGCAAGTATAACTCCAAAGACTGGTTAGCCCTCTCAGCTGTACCATTAGTCTGGGGTGGTAAGAGGATGAAAAAGACAATTCAATCCCCAATTGCTTATTAAAAGCCCTCCAAAACCGGGATACAAACTGAGAACCTCTATCAGATACAATATTGTGAGGAATGCCATGCAAACGGACAATCTCACGTATAAAGATCAGTACCAGGTCTTGAGATGACGGTAATTTCTAGAGAGGAATAAAATGAGCCATTTTAGAAAAACTGTCCACAACCATGAGAATGGTGGTATAACCGTTAGAACTAGGAAGTTTAACAATGAAGTCCATGGACAAGTGGGACCATGGGACCTCAGAAATAGGAAGAAGTTGTAACAAGCCACAAGGGAGTTTACGAGGCACTTTGAAAACTGCACAAACAGAACAAGTCTGCATATATTCCTTAACATCCTTCCTGAGGGAATCCCACCAGAATGACCTCATGATAGCAGAAGTGGATTTATTAATACCTGGGTGACCAGCAGACACATTGTCATGAAACACTTTCATGATATTAACCCTTTCCCCCAAGGGAACGAACAGTTTGTCCTGAGGTTTAACGCAGGGCGCATGAGACTGAGCCTCCATGATGGAGCCAAGCAGTGGAGAGGACAATGAAAGGACAGTGGACGCAATGATACATTCTGGGGGAATGATATGGGACGTTTCTTGCTCTAGTATAACCTCAGTATCAAACTGCCTGGACATCGGCCTTGACATTTTTAGAACCAGGTCTGTAGGTGATAAGAAAATTAAAATGAGAAAGAAATAGAGACCACCTAGCTTGTCTAGAAGATAATCGTTTAGCATCTACTATGTAAGCCAGGTTTTTGTGATCAGTAATGATCAAAAGGGGGTCATTGGAACCCTCTAAAAGATGTTGCCACTCCTTGAGAGCTAGAATAATGGACAACAATTCTCTATTGCCAATATCGTAATTGCGCTCAGCAGGAGATAACTTTCTAGAAAAGTAACCACAAGGATGTAACAGAGTTTCCTGGCTCTTCCTCTGGGAGAGAACTGCCCCTACCCCTGTCTCTGAAGCATCAACCACCAGTATGAAAGGCTTACTGGTGTCAGGATGTATCAATATGTCGGTGGAGGCAAACCGCTGTTTGAGAGTTTCAAAGGCTTCAATTGCCTCCTTAGACCATATCATACTACTAGCCTCCTTGCGTGTTATATTGGTGATGGGGGCTATTACTGAAGAAAATCCCTTTATAAATCTTCTGTAATAATTGGCGAAACCAATGAACCTTTGAATGGCTTTCAACCCAGTGAGTAAAGGCCATTGTAGAACCGATTCCAGCTTTTTAGGATCCATCTGAAACCCCGAGGCAGAGATATTATATCTCAAAAAATGTACTTCAGATTGGTCAAAGATGCATTTTTCTAATTTACAATAAAGTTGATTCTTTAGCAAGGTCTGCAGAACTTGTCTAACGTGATTGTGGTGAGTCTGAATGTCAGGAGAATAAATAAGGATATCATCCAGATAGACCAAGACAAACGAGTAAATGTAATCCCTGAGTACATCGTTAATGAAATCTTGGAAAACCGCTGGAGCATTGCACAACCCGAATGGCATCACTAGATATTCATAGTGTCCACTTCTGATATTAAATGCAGTCTTCCACTCGTGGTTTACCTTGATTCTCACTAAATTGTAAGCGCTTCTAAGGTCAAGCTTAGTAAACACTTTAGCGCCCCGGAGTCTATCAAATAATTCAGCAATAAGAGGAATGGGGTAGGCGTTCTTAATGGTGATTTTGTTCAATGTCCTGTAATCGATACATGGGCGCAACTCACCATCCTTTTTAGATACAAAAAAGAATCCTGCACCAGCAGTATATGGCCTTTATTCAATGAATCTTTAATAGTTTCCTCCATTACACTACTCTCCTGAGGAGATAGAGCATAGACTGCTCCCTTAGATGGCATAGCGCCTGGTAGTAAGTTAATGGAACAGTAATTTGGTCTGTGAGGATGTAGAGTATTAGACTGAGTCTTGCTGAATACTTCTTTAATGTCTTGGTATTGTACAAGGATCTCTGGATTTTGAGGTGTACTAGTGGGTAATTCAATAGTGCCCACTCTTTTGGTGACATGCAATATGCACCTTTCATTACAACCCTTACCCCATTCTAATATTTCCCAATTAGCCCAGTCAATATGAGGGTTATGCTTGCCAAGCCATGGGAATCCTAATATAATAGGACAAGAAGGAGATGCAATCACCTGAAAAGTACCGTATTTATCGGCGTATAACACGAACTTTTTCTCCCTGAAAATAGGGGGGAAATGATGGGTGCGTGTTATACACCGATATACCCTATTTACTTACCTGTCTTGAAGCGTGGGCCGGTGTTCAGCGCGCACCGCGGTACTGGAACTTCAATTTCAGGTTCCAGTTTCCGGAGGGACTGAAAGGAAGTGTGCACACTTCCTTTCAGTCCCGCCGGAAACCGGAACCTGAAATTGAAGTTCCTGTACCGCGGTGCGCGCTGTGAAGCCGGCCCACGCTTCAAGACAGGTAAGTAATTATGGGACAAGGGAAAGTGCACTATGGGACAAGGGGAGGGGGGACACTATGGGAGAGGGGGAGAACACTATGGGATGAGGGGGGAACACTATGGGAGGGGGTAGAGAATACTATGGAAAGGGGGGAGGACACTATGGGATGGGGGGGGACACTATGGGATGAGGGGGGGAACACTATGGGAGGGGGAAGAGAATACTATGGAAAGGGGGGAGGACACTATGGAGGGGGGGACACTATGGGATGAGGGGGGGAACACTATGGGATGAGGGGGGGAAACACTATGGGACGGGGTGGAGAATACTATGGGAGGGGGTGGAGAATACTATGGGATGGGGTGGAGAATACTATGGGGGAGAGAATACTATGGAAAGGGGGGGGACACTATGGGATGAGGGGGGAGAATACTATGGGAGGGGGGGAAATTTCCTGGAATTTCCTTCTTAAAATGAGGTGCGTGTTATACGCCGGTGCGTGTTATACGCCGATAAATACGGTAATCTCTTCCTTATGTAAGACACCAAAGGAAATATTAATGGGTCATTTTCATGCGTTATCGATGGTTGTGAGAGTGGTCTCCCATCAATAGCTTCAATAGCTAGGGGTGATAATCTCTCTTTGATAGGTATAGTATTACTTTTGACAAATTGAACGTCGATGAAGTTAAGAGCAGCACCTGAATCCATCAGGGCTTTGCATGAAAAGTTATTTTTGTCAAAGGCGATAGAAATGTCAAGGAGAAACCTATTTTTATTCTTTTCAGATGATATTTCCATTACACCTAAGACCTGTCCCCTTAAGGTGCTTAGATGCAGTAGTATTCCGGACGTATGGGACAATTGTTTCTCATATGTCCCTTCCTACCCCAGTATAGACATAGGCCTTCTTTTCTCCTATATTGTCTTTCTGCTTCCGACAGTCTAGTGACCCCCAACTGCATGGGTTCGGGTTCGGACTGTAGAGGAATTTCTGGAGAAACGGGTGCTAAATGCATACCCATGCGTCTGGTCTTGTTTCTAGTAGCTTCTCTGGTTCTTAATCTATTATCAATCTGCATGACAAAAGTGATAAATTCATTAAGCTTTTTGGGTTAGTCTTTGGCGGCAAACTCATCTAGCATAGTTTCAGATAATCTCTTTTTAAAAGCAGAGATTTACCCACTATTAGTCCAGTCTACCTCGGAAGCTAGGGTACGAAATTCTATGGCATATTCCGAGATAGACCGGTTCCCTTGTCTGATGTGCATCAAGGCAGTAGAGGCGTCATCCTCTCTGCCTAAAGATTCAAACGTAAGTTTGAATTCTGCAAGGAACTCCTGGTAATTGTGTGCCACACTCCTATTACTCTCCCATAATGGATTGGCCCAAGCTAAATCTTTACCTTTTAATTGATTCATTAGGTAACCAATTTTAGCTCTGTCTATGGGGAAAGATCCCGGTGAGGCCTCAAAATGATACTCCATTTGGTTAATAAATCCCCGACATCTTAGCTCCCATTTGATCTGGCTGGCGCTGGGGATGGAGACCGATTGTCTTCACTCCCGGTAATTCGAGCTGCTCCTAGTGAAGGGGGATGTTGCTCTCTTCTGCCTGAACGACCAACTGCTGATAGGGAGATGTCTGAGTGACTGAGCACCCCATGCAAGGGGGTTGGGAATCTAAGCCGATTGCCCAGCATCCAAGAATTACACTGGTGGAGGCTGTAGTCCACTCCACCAATACAGGACAAATATCCTAATTTAGTAGTTGGGGACAGAGGCCAGCTGCACTCTGTCCCGATGCCAGCGCTTCAGCTGGAGGTGCAGTTAGCTCCTCTGGCTCATCCACCAATGTAGAGCTCTCCCCCACTCTCACATCTGCAGGAACAACAGCAAGTTGTGGGCAGAGGACAGTGGCACTCTGTCCTGATGCCAGGACTTCAGCACTTTGGAGTGGTGGCTGCAACTTTGGTGGCCGATACTTGAGAGTCCAGCACCACTGACTGTTGTAGACAGAATCTAGCAACACTCTGTCCTGCTGCCAGCTTTTACTCTGAGGTTGTACTCTGCTGCTGGGAAAGTAAGCCGGTTACCTCTACCTCCTCTCGCTATGTTGCAAGCTGCTGCTGGGGAGTAAGGCCAGCTACAACTACTTCCACTCCCTTGGTTATGATCTGCCATTGGGCAGTGAGGCTGACTGCCTGTACCTCCACACGCTGGGTTCCCATCTGCCGCTGGGGAGGGGGGCTAACATCCTCTAATGAAAAGTCAATTAAATCTGTGGACACATCCTCCCAGATCAGTTGCACCACCTCTACCGAAGGGCTTCTGCAAACCTCTTTTTGCTAGAAACCTCCTCCCCTCGTCTTAGCCATCAGGAAATCGTGGTCTCTCTTGGCTTGTATATTGATGGTCACCTGGCTCCAGGTCGCCTGGAAGCCAGGTCGCCTCGAAACATTAGAGCCATACCAGGACAGTCGCTGCAGAACCTCGAACAGAAACTCTGAGTAAGAGTCAGAGGATGTCATGCTTGCCTGCTCCAAGTCTGTGGGCACCTCTGTTTATGGATTGCCTCTGAAGAAAGCCAATCCCTGCGACACGCTCCTCTGGAACTCCTTTCCCAGCAAGGACGCTGCATGAGTGCTAGTGCTATCCCTCTACAGAAGATGCGCAGGTATCCCAGGGATGTTTCCCAAGTCACTAGGAAGCCATCCCACCGCTGCCAACCAAAATGTGACATAGCTCCTGTACTCCGACCAAGTACCTCCGCCCAGTTCGCTTCCTAGCCACTTGCAGGGACCCTGGAACGCTTCAGCCCCAGTCACTGAAGATTGACTGGGGTCCTTGTGGAGTTTTACACCCGACCAGGCTGCAGCTCTTCTTCCAGGCAGGTACAGTCCCTTCTGCCTCATACACTGCAACCCTGCTTCCAGGCAGGGATCGTCCCTTCTGCCTATTCCTCTTCAGCTTTCCTTCCAGGCAGGTAGAGTCCCCTCTGCCTCTTCAGCCCTTCTTCCAGGCAGGTATCCACATCCGCCTGCAATGGTATATATAGCTCTTGTCTTTAAAAAGACATTTGCGGCTCTCAGGCCTAGCTGGTTATAATACCAGCCGAATTTCAAGCAGCCAAATCTGATAAATGCTTAAAATAAAACTGTAGATAAATGTGCATTGAAAGCACATCTATCAGCCTTTTTTAATGACTAACCCTTTAAGTAATTGAAAAAATACATACATTAAAAAAGCCTGTTGAGATTATTATGACCTCCATATTAGTAAAAGGGAAGTATAATACCTCTGTTATGTCAGACATCGGGTGAGCATGTCACTGTCCACCTCTTTTCCCCCATCCTAATGTCCCTCCGGCACTGAGCGTCGAGAAGAAGCGTCGAGAACAGCACGTAGGGGCTGTTATAAATTCAACAGGGTGAACTAATGTCTCCCCCAGCCCTCACACATGGGTGGTAGGCGGGGGTTATTCAATAAAATTAATGGGGGTCTTAACCATTACCATTAATTCCCAATGTTTTTTTTTTACTAAAAGTCCAACTCGTTGCCGATGGGTAGGGGCTGGGATGACAATAGTTTAACCAGTATATTATATGATAGACTTCACCTGCCATTTATAGATGGGGCCCCATTTTTCTATTTCAAAGCCCCTACTAATTGGCCATGGGTCAGTGATTTGTCCATCCCCCATTATCCAATTTTTAACTCCTTAATTTGTGCCAGGTATTTGAGTATTTTATTAGCAACTGGCCCAGGGTCGGAGCATGTCTACTAAACACAGGCATCGGGTTACTGGGCATTCAATAATGGGGGTAGATTGGTCACTGTCCACTCACCTGCCCTCATCAGCAGCCAGCAGGTAGGGGCTATTAAACAAAACAAGCAGTGGGGACATTCTAGTGTGCCCCCAGCCCAAACCCTTGGGTGCCAGGCAGATGTTATTTAAAAAGTATAAAAGGGAGTCAACATGCTTTTGCCTACCTCACGAAATGGTGGGCCGGTCTCCCACATCCCCAAGTGGCTAGGGGTACCTAAGAATCTCTAGCCCTTCCCATTAAAATATACTATGCACATGATCTCCCACCAGAGGCATTTAAAGACTGTCTGACATGGCCCAACTGTGGCATAGGATAGATCAGTGCAACAGCTCTCCGGCTCTCAGGGCAGAGACATTTCAATTTCACTTTTGCTCTCTCATGTATTTTATATTGTTTTACTCTTCCATTCTCTCTATTTGTAATTCATCTCTGGTGAGGTGTACCCAGTGGTATTAATACTCAATAATTATTGACACAAAGCTTACAGCCATGCAGCCAAGCTCAATGCTCACTTCTATATGAGATGCATCACACTGGCAGTTAGTACAACTTGTCTTTAGCTTGAATTATGACAGCTTTTCACTGACGCACAAATACTGAAGCATGTTTACTTTACTTTGTTTTTAAGCCCCGCCAGTCACCAGTCAGTCAATCAATCAGAATGCTCTTACTGAGTTTGCATTGCACAAGGAAGCCACTTTACATGGGCTTTTCCTGCCTTGCAAACTCATTCTGTGTGGTGCCTGCCAATGTTTCTTTTCCACATTTTTTAAAATTCTATTTTGCCATTTTTAATAGTAGCATCAATAATTAATGGACTTTTATTTGGTCTTTTGTGGGGCTGAAAAAAAAAGTATTTTAGAAGATGTAAAATGGTAAGTATAACATTATTTATAGGAGTTAGATTTTTTGGGGGGAAAAGTTTTTCTTTTTAGATTGGAGTAGATCAGAGCTTTATGACCATTAGCTACCTCAGGTTGTGGAAGGGTACCTGCCACAAATTTGGGGGTTCAACAGTTGTATATCCCACTCCATTGCCATATTACCCCCTAAAGCCAAAGTCTAAGGGTGGGTCAGTTAGGGGAGAAGACAGTGGCATATATACTTCCTTCTGTATTTTTCAAATAGCCCCCCACCTGCTACCCATGGGTTGTAGATGGAGAGGGACATTAGTTCACCCCTTTATTTGAATAATAGCCCACCTTCTGCCCAATGGTTGGGGCTGAGTGTACACTCTCAACCCCACTTTATTTCATTATTAGCTCCCACCTGCCACCTATGCGCAGGACCTGGACACTATGCCCCCAAACTGATTTTAATTAAAGCTGCTCAAGAGTGGGGGCTGTGGTGACAATAAGATATACCTTTGCTTTTTATTTACTAGCCCCCACCCTCTAGCCATGGGCAGGAGCAGGGGTGGATATCATCTCCCCATAATTAATTTTTTAGTTCCCACCATGGATGTGGGCATATTAGGATCTGTGTAAGTCCTCCCTTGTATTTTATTAGTGACTGTCACCTCGAGTGAGGAGGGGTATCTACCGCCAGAGATATCCTTTTCCCCTAGTCTGAGTAGCGCTGCAGTATTATCCAGTTGATATCCCAGCAGACCAAGAATCCAATATAGCTGTAGAGCTCTTATAAGAGCTAGTGGTTATAGCAGTATAGCGGTTCCCTACACTCACGAGATGAAGCTGAGTGTGGAGGGTTATGTGAACTGGTTTAATGGTGTCCACACTGGCCTGTTATGCAAGTCCTCATGCAAGGGGCACACCCACTGGACCTTGTTGGGGACTGGGACACAAACTTACAAACTAATAATGACAGAGTTACAATGGAAGGCACTTTCATACATGGCATACAATCCCTCCCCTCTGCCTGTGAGATAATTGAGTCAATTACTGTGTCAACTAAATAATCTCAGGGCGAAAAAGAACATAATTTATAGACATTTTGAAAATACCCCAAAGCCACACATGAACCCCATAAAAAGTATATCCCCTGATAGCCCCCTTCTAGGTGAGCAACATATCCAAAAATCACCCAGATCGGTTCAGGGGTTCGGGATTCATATGGAAGTCTTATTTCTGACCGACTGCTCCTGCCCACAATAGTTCCATAAAATCACACTGTGGGGCCGGTCTCTTTGTGGGCTTCAAATATAATGAAATGTCTCAAATAACTGTTCGTGTTGCCTCTTTCGGATGATTTGGAACGAAACTAGGTGATCCTGGAAGTCTCAGCGGTGTTGGGGCCATTGAGCGTCCGAAAATAGTTCCATACACTCAGCGACCAAACACTGCTGGACGCGTTCGACAAAGCAAGATGGCTGCCGCCACGTGTTCGTGCATACGATTCGACGGCCACATAGTGAACCACTTAGAGTTGCGGTTACAGCAAGTGTCAATAAGGTCAATTGGAGGCACACGACTGCTTTGGGTGATCCAAAGGTTCAGTACAATATTCGGTATAGGCAAATCTGTTTGGTTGGGTTCATATACCGATCCAGGCAAAAATAAAAGTAAAAATAAAAGTAATATCCAGGAACAGGGCATCTGTTACAGGCAGCCATTAGTTTTTATTATAGTGAGCAGGCACTGGCTGCTCACCGTTTAGAAGACATGCCCTCACCCACAGCATGGCGGATGGGAAAATCAGGAAGGATTTAACCCCTTAAGGACACATGACATGTCATGATTCCCTTTTATTCCAGACGTTTGGTCCTTAAGGGGTTAAACCTCTATTATACAAATGTTGAGTTCATATTAACACCAATAGGCTTTTTTTTAAACTAAATATGGGATTAAATCACCTCATCAGATATTTTCAGTGTAAAGTATCCGTGTCAGTTTTAATTTTCAAATCAATATTTATCAGCTCTCAATAAACCTTTAACGGAGGCAATTTAATAAATCCAAACCAATAAAAGGCTTATTGGGTGTCAATAAACCGACGATAAAGTGTATTAACGCTACTCAAATCAAGGTCATAATCAGCTCTAATTAAATCGAGGATTTCATTTGAAGACATCATTTCACAAGTTTATGGATTCTGCTGAACATAAAATATGGGATTTGATACAATGATCCGTTCACTTAAGCCCTTTTAATAGTGGCATTTAAGACAACACTTTATTTACAACAATATGTATAGACACTGAAAGGGTTAACTTTGTGAACTGTAAATTGAAGCATTTTGTGACAATAGCTATTGATAGATTTGTTAGAAATTTCACAGCAAATTAGATCATAGGTCAGTCTCACAAATGCAAAGTTAACATAACTATGTAAATATGACAATAATGTCCTCCACTAAATAAAGAACAAAGGTCACTTGCGTTGTTCAAGTATGTGGCAAGTAAGTAAGTGCATTAATGATAACTATGTAAAGCTGCAGCCAACGTGGTATCATAATGACGTTTTCAGTACAAGCAGACTTCATTTTTTATTGCCATATCATCATACCTTGTAATGACATTATTGACAACTTTTCTGATATAATAATTAGAATAAATCAAATCCATACCGAAATAAATAAACCACCAGTTTAAATTTTGGAGGAATATGAGCAGCTTTTAGGAATTAAATCAAAGGATAAACATTTGCCTTTTAATCTTTTAACCTTTCCATTAC
This sequence comes from Pelobates fuscus, assembly GCF_036172605.1. Taxonomy (NCBI): domain Eukaryota; kingdom Metazoa; phylum Chordata; class Amphibia; order Anura; family Pelobatidae; genus Pelobates; species Pelobates fuscus. Next base: position 294,974,023 of record NC_086317.1, on the reverse strand, counting down.
CAACTTTGTGCATACTCAAATTTGGTTCTCTTTTGCATTGCACTGCAAAGAAAACTGAAATTAAACAGAAAAAAACATGCCTTATACTTTGCCACTGCATCTTTCATCGAAAAGAAAAACAAGATTTTATACTATTTCTCCAATCAGTTGGTACCTGGATAGCTCAGCATAGGCAGCACCAGCCAGAAACAGCTTATGAGACAGTTTGCTAGTTATAGTCAGGCAACTGCCTTTGCATTGTGCATGTAATGTCAATATACAGTTGATATAGGGTTTTCAATGCTGGAAATAAATAGATGTAGATTCCTTAGAAATAAACATCTTGTGCAGTATTTGAACATTTTAATATTTGTTTTAACTATTTCTGTGTCTGTTCTTGTTTTTAACATCACCGCAGCACTTTAAAGCGTTTATTAATTAAAGGGAAACTGAAGTTGTTATGGTGCCAGAAGGCACTAATATCTCAAGGGGTTAGACTACTCTCAAACGGTTTAACCCCAAAGTTGACTCCAGCAACGATCTCAGCTTCCCCCCAGGCAGCATCCAGCTTCTGAATTTTCTGATTCAGGACGTGCAGAGTGAACTGACCCTCTTAGCCAAGCAGTGACTCCCTAATCACTAAATTGGCTTGCAAAAGGTACATACCGTTTCAGTTTGAGTCAATGTTTATTACGAAGGCTTGATTTCTAAGTCCTCAGGGCCAGCAGCTGAAGTACCACCCGCACGCTGTTAGGGACATTTGGGACACTCGATGGGCACCTCTGATCAGGGAATGTTTGAACAGATAAGTGTAACTTAAAAAAAGGCTCTTAAAAGTGATGTAATTATTATTATTACCATTTATATAGCGTCAACAGATTCCGTAGCGCTTTACAATATGATTAGAGGGGGGATTTAACTATAAATAGGACAATTACAAGAAAACTTACAGGAACCATAGGTTGAAGAGGGTCCTGCTCAAAACAAGCTTACAATCTATAGAAGGTGGGGTATAAAACACATTAGGACAGGAATAGCAATCACATAAGGTGGGAGTGAAGCAGAGCTGGAGGAGAGAGTAGAGAGCTCCTTTAACAGAGAGCAAGAGACAGGTAAGTGAGGTAGAGGCTAGTCTGGGAGGCCATAAGCTTTCCGAAAGAGATGGGTTTTAAGGCACTTCTTAAATGATGCTGTATACACTCAATGGACACCCCATATAATCCACCCAATGGACACAGTTTATAATGTAAAAAAACTGTTTAGGTGATCAGCACCAGCAAATAAAACATTAACTGAGAGTGCAGAGCTGAAAATCATAAACTTAATAAAGTTTTTATTATGGCTTCTATTGTTTGCATTGTTTGTAGCGCTAGAAATTGACACAATGTCTACAAACCGTTACAAATAGACTCCTGAAAAGGTGAGCACACACCCACATACATACCACATAGGTGGTTGTTTTGAATATGATCACCAAATATACTACAGCTAGATTTTTCTGTCTATAAAGATAATGTATTGGTTGCTGCCTAAAAGGCACAGAAGTGTTTAGAGCCTATACCGACAAAAGACTCTAACAAATGTTTTGTTTTCAACTACTCACCTCACTTTTTGTTTCTATAAATGTGTAGAATAATACACTATTGTGTTTTTTTTCCATTTACGCCATTAACAGCGCGACTGGGCCCCTGTCAGATGGTGCTGGGAGGAAGTGCATTCAGATCACTTCCTCCCAACAGAGAGTCGCATGGTAAGGATTTAGAGGGGATGCAGAAAGGAGGCACAGAGAAAGGAAGGTGCTGACGTCTGGGAGCCCCAGACTCCCATCAGCCTCAGCCAACAATACCACTGGACCAGTGGCGGAATGAATTTCCTGATGACGATGTCAGAGCTAGGAGGAAGCCTTCACTTGTTCCCAGCTTACACAGAGCTGCGAGGAGAGCTCCAGGGAAGGAGAGGAGGGAGTCAGAGTGGGAACTGCCTGAGGCAGCCACTGGACACCAGGGAAGTCACCCTCCTGCACCTAAAAGGTAGGAAACAGGAGGGTGACTAAAATGTTTAACAGTTTGCATGTGTGTGAAGGAGGACCCGGCGAAGCTCTATCTTGCAGCTCCGCTGGGTTCCTCTCGCGAGATCGGGAGCGTTGCCATGGCAACGACCCGATCTCGCAAGAGTGAACTCTAGCCCGCAGGACCACCAGGGATGATGTCGGTCTAGGACCACCAGGGATGATGTTGGTCTCCCCTCCCAGTGCCGGTCCCCCCTCCCAGGCTAAAGGTAAAAAGGGAGGGGGGGATTTAATGCCTGTTTATTGTTTTTGTTTATTTACCCCCCCAAACACACAATCCCTTTTAACATTCACCCCCTGCACCCTCACACACATCATCCACAGCACTGTCACACACATCATCCACAGCACTCTCACACACATCACACTCAGCACTCTCACACACATCATACACAGCACTATCACACTCTGCACTCTCATACACATCATACACAGCACTATCACACTCTGCACTCTCATACACATCATACACAGCACTAACACACTCAGCACTCTCACACACATCATACACAGCACTCTCACACACATCATACACAGCACTATCACACACATCATACACAGCACTCTCACACACATCATACACAGCACCCACACACACAGCACTCTCACACACATCATACACAGCACCCACACACACACATTATACACAGCACCCACACACACAAATCATCCACAGCACCCTCACACACATCACACAGCACCCTCACACAAATCAATCACATACAGCCCTCACACACACAGCACCCTCACACAAATCAATCACATACAGCACCCTCACACACACAGCATCCATCACACACACATACTGCACCCCTCACATGCACACTACACCCATCACATACACACAGAAGCCCCCCAACACACTGCACCACACACATACACAATACTTCCAAACATATTTATATAATATACATACACACACACACTACACTCCTAACATACACATTCTGGATCCCCTATACACACACTAGATTCCTTGTAAGCAAACACATACTACACCCCTAAACACACACTCTCTGCAAACACTACATCACCTATACACACACACACACACTATAGCCTGTATGCACACTCTTGCTACATCCCCTATACACACATTCCGCCGCTGTGATAAAAAAATGCCCGGGCCAATTTTTTTTCCCCCAGTCCGGCCCTGGTCTACACACATATATATGTATATGTGTGTATCTGTTTGTCTGCATGTGTATCTTCGTGTGTATCTGCATGCGTGTCTCATTGCGTGCCCCTATATATCTGTATGTCTCTGTACGAGTGTCATCCTGTGTATGTGCATCTGCATGTGTGTCTACTTTTGTATCTCTCTGTATGTGTGTCTGTGTATCTGCATGTGTGTCTGTGTGTCAGTGTTTGTGTCTGTAGAAGTGTCATTCTCTGTATTTGAATGTGTGTCATGTGTATCTGTGTATTAGCATGTGAGTCCGTGGATATATCTGTATGTGTTATATTATACAAATGGAGGTATGTGTAAATAGGAGGGTGGCTAAAAAAAATGAAAATACCGTATTTATCGGCGTATAACACGCACCGGCGTATAACACGCACCTCATTTTAAGAAGGAAATTCCAGGAAATTTCCCCGCCTCCCATAGTGTTCCCCCCTTCATCCCATAGTGTCCCCCCCTTTCCATAGTATTCTCCCCCCCCCTTTCCATAGTATTCTCCCCCCCCTTTCCAAAGTATTCTCACCCCCTCCCATAGTATTCTCCCCCCCATACTATTCCCCCCCTCCCATAGTATTCCCCCCCTCCCATAGTATTCCCCCCTCCCATAGTATTCTCCCCCCCCTCCCATAGTATTCTCCACCCCCTCCCATAGTATTCTTCACCCCCTCCCATAGTGTCCCCCCTCCCCTTGTCCCATAGTGCACTTTCCCTTGTCCCATATTTACTTACCTGTCTTGAAGCGTGGGCCGGCACACTTCCTTTTAGTCCCGCCGGAAACCGGAACCTGAAATTGAAGTTCCAGTACCGCGGTGCGCGCTGAACACCGGCCCACGCTTCAAGACAGGTAAGTAAATATGGGATATCGGTGTATAACATGCACACATCATTTTCCCCCTATTTTCGGGGAGAAAAAGTGCGTGTTATACGCCGATAAATACGGTAATGACTTGTGTGACTTTTCTTTTCTTTTTAACTGTTTATAGATTTTTATTGAAGATTTATTTTTTGAATAATTCCACCATGCAGTGAAGTGAGTTCGGTTTACATGAGGTTTTACAGTGCAGTCTGTTTATTTAACTGATGTATTATATCTACTAACATACTTGATACTTTTATTGAATGATGTATATTCTGCTCAAGTGTGTTGTGAGTATTGATTTAGTCTAATCCTTTAGTTTGAATTGTTGGTTAAAAATGTAAGCTTTTTAATGCATTTCAGATAAAGAGTAAAAAGCTAAAGGTCACAACCTTTAAGTATGTTATCTCAGTTCAGATATTGCTTTGTATTTCATTGTGTGTAAAATAACCCTTGGAATGAAAACCTAATGGTTACACATACATTATCTATCCCTAGGGTGTTCCATTTCCATTTTATAATGTTCTATAATGTTCAATTAGAAGAGCTAATCTCTAACCTCTGTTATAAGTAGTTTTCGATACCATTGCAGAGCTCACAAAAGAGATTAATTGCGGTTCATGAAGTCCATGAGGAACATAAAAAAGAGTAAATAAACAACATTGAGCCTCTAATGTGGTGACGTAATGCACTATCTAATGTCCTCCCCTAATGCATTTCTGAGAATAACATATGCCATATTCATTTAATGTCTGATAATAGAAGACCACCAATCTTAAAGGAACATTCCAAGGACCAAGCAGCAAGCTGTAGTTATGGTGTCAACTGTAAGGATTAAGCGGCACATCTGGGTAACATGTTAATTATTGGAGATTTTAATTAATGGATAGGGGGACTAGTAGTTCAACAATGGGTATCAGGTTTTAAAATGACACCATAATGCAACAACTGGTACAAGCACCAATTAGAAATTAGAATTAGAAAGGACCCTTGTCTGCATCTGGCTATAACAAACAATGTTGATCTTTTGAAAAAAAATCAAGTAGGGAGCACTTGGGAAATAATGATCACAATATGCTATCTTTTGAAATTAACTCAAAAAGGCAATTGCATATGGGGTATACTAAAACATAGTTTTAAAAAGGCCAATTTCAATAAGATTAGGGCAGCTTTACAACATATTGACTGGCAAACCCTCTTTAGTGGAAAAACAAAATACATGGATAAATGGAATATCTTTAAACAAATATGAGAAAGGTACACTCAGTACTGGTACACTCAAGTAGCATCAGTATGTATTATTTGTTAATAAATATCTAAAAGAAACAAACTGTAACCAATGTGGCTTTGTGGGAAGGTAAACCAAGAAATTAAAAATAAAAAGGGGGAATTTAAAATCAGACATATTAGAGGCATTCTACATAAGAAAGCCAATAATGCATGCAAAAATGGAATTACATGGGCTAAAGTAGAAAATAAGAGAGCAAAACCTAACTCATAAAAAGATTAAGTACAAAAACACTAAAAAAACTAAACAAAAAGTGAACTATAAGTAGACTGAAAACAGAGATGGAGATGTTAGGTAACGAAGACGGGTGAAAAGGATGTGTAAATTATAGAACTATGAGCTTAACGTCTGTGGCTGGGAAAGTATTTAGAGGGTTAATAAGTGATAATATTCAAGAATTCATTGAGAAGAACATTTTTTATTAGCATAATCAGCATGGTTTTATGAAACATCATGTCAGACTAACTTAATTGCATTCTACGAGGAAGTAAATAGAAGTAAAGATCAGGGTGTTCTGATGGATGTGATCTACTTGGTCTAGTTTGCCAAGGTGTTACACATAACAGGGTAGTGTTCAAACTAGAAGAAATTATTTTTCTTGGGTAGAATATTGGCTTAAAAACACAGTAGAGAGAGTTATCAATAATGGTAAGCTTTCAAGCTGGACAAAAGTGGTATGTGTAGAGTCCCTCAGGGTTTGGTTCAGGGACTGTTTCTATAAAATATTTATAAATGGTCTTGAAACAGGCATTAATATGCAGATGACACAAAACCGTTTAAAGTAATACAATGTAAGCAGGAAATTACTTTGTTGCGAAGTTATGCACTTTGGGAAAAAGAGTGCACAAGCAACGTACATTCAAAACAGTTAAATAGTAATTACAACACACGAGAAGGATTGTTATAGACAACAAACTCGGCAACAATGCACAATGTCAGTCAGCAGTTGCTAAGGCTAGTAAGGTATTGTTGGGATGCAAATATAAATTTGCTTGTTTGTAATTCAATAGTAAGACCACACCATGAATACGCAGTGTAATTTTGTGCACCTGTTCTAAAGACGGGTATTATGGCACTAGAAAAAGTGCAGAATCGGGCTACAAAATTGATGAAAAATGGCAATTTTTATTTATGAAGAAAGTTAAACAAATTTAAATCATTTTAGTTTAGAAAATGGTGCTTGAGAGGGGATATGATATATAAATATATTCAGGGCCAATACAAACCATTGTATATATACAATAAAATCAATCACTTAACACCCAAATAGTGATGTACCGAACTGTCCGCCGGCGAACTTAGCGTGTTCGCGTTCGCCACGGCGGGCGGACACATGCGCAGTTCGATCCGCCCCCTATTCGTCATCATTGGGCAAACTTTGACCCTGTGCCTCTCGGTCAGCAGACACATTCCAGCCAATCAGCAGCACTCCCTCCCTTCCACACCCTCCAACCTCCCTCCCAGCATCCATTTTCGATTCATTCGGAAGATGCATGCTTAGTGAGAGGAGGGAAAGTTTAGCTGCTGCTGATTAGATAGGGAAATTGATAGCTAGGCTAGGGTATTCAGTGTCCGCTACAATACTGAAGGACTAATCTCATCTCTGCTGTAAGGACAGCACCCCAAAAAGCCCTTTTTAGGGCTATAACATCAGGCTGCTTTTTTTTTTTTTTTTCATGTGTAATGTAATTGCAGGTGCCTGCCTGCCAGCTTCTGTGTGAGGTTCACATTGGATACTGTGCCTACTTGCCCAGTGCCACCACTCATATATGTTTTTACAATAGGTTAAGTTTTACATTTAAAAGAAATAATTTTTTTTTCACTGTAATAGAAGAGCAGTTGCCTGCCTGCCAGCTTCTGTGTCAGGTTGGATGCCTTGCCCATTTGCACAGTCAGTGCCACCACTCATATCTGTTTTAACAATTGGTTAAGCTTTACATTTAAAATAAATATTTTTTTTTCACTGTAATAGAAGAGCAGTTAGTTGTCTGCAAGCGTCTGGGTGTCAGGCCTACTTCAGCGTGTGCTCTGCAGACCTGTGCCAGCGTGCTTTGACAGTTGCCAATCATATCTGGTGTCTCTTTAGCGTGCTTTTACAAAGAAAAAGGTTTCCAGTGTAAGCTAATAGCAGCCAGTCAGTGTCCTTCAAGCGGCTCTGTCAGTCCTTCCTTCAGCGTGTGCTCTCCAGAACTGTTCCAGTGCACATTGCCAATCATATCTGGTGTCTCTATAGCGTGCTTTTAAAACCAAAATTTTTTTTTCACTGTTATAGATTGAATAGCAGTTACTTGTCTTCAAGCGGGTGTGTCAGGCCTACAGTGTGTGCTCTGCAGAACTGTTACAGTTCACATTGCCAATCATATCTGGTCTCACAGTAGCTTGCACGCATAGTACCACTAATCCCCCAAAAAATGACAGGCAGAGGCAGGCCACCCCGCAGGGGCCGTCGTGGTTGTGGTGCTGTGATTCCCTTTTGCCCTAGAATAATGCCCAGTTTTCAGAAGCCACGTACCCTGAACTTGAAAAGTTCTGAGGACATAGTTGACTGGCTAACACAGGACACCCAATCTTGTATAGCCTCCGCTCGGAACCTTGACGCACCATCCTCCTCCAGCTTAGCTTCAGGCACCTCTCAAGATACCACTCACCCGCCTGCCGCCACCACCAAAACTAGCACCACAGCCGCTTTACTTGGTATGTCAGAGGAGTTATTCACACACCCGTTTGAAGAAATGAGTGATGCGCAACCATTATTGCTAGAGGATGTAGATAACAGGGATATGTCTCAGGCAGGCAGCATTAAACATGGAGGTACGGTGTGATGATGATGATGTTGTACCCACTGCTGCTTCCTTTTCTGAGTTGTCAGATACAAGCGAAGCGGTTGATGATGACGATGCGTCCATGGATGTCACGTGGGTGCCCGCTCGGCAAGAAGAAGAACAGGGCGAAAGTTCAGATGGGGAGACAGAGAGGAGGAGGAGACGAGTTGGAAGCAGGGGGGGGGGTCGTCGCAAGGAGCTAGTGGCACAGTCAGACAGCATGCATTGGCACCCGGGGTCAGCCCGACAGCACGCCAATCAACGCATGCTGTGTCCACCACCAGAATGCCGTCATTTCAGAGCTCAGCAGTGTGGCATTTTTTTTGTGTGTCTGCCTCGGACAACAGCGATGCCATTTGCAACCTGTGCCAAAGGAAACTGAGTCGTGGGAGGTCCAACACCCACCTAGGTACAACTGCTTTGCGTAGGCACATGATCTCACATCACAAACGCCGATGGGATCAACACATGAGTACAAGCAGCACGCCTACTCTAAGCCGCCATCCTCCTCCTGGTCTAGCATCTTCAGCCACGTCAACCACTGCTGTCCTTCTTGCCCCCTCTCAACCATCCGCCACTCTGTCTCCCGCCTTGAGCAGTTCCCGCTCATCTGCCCACAGTCATGTGTCTGTCAAGGACATGTTTGAGCGTAAGAAGCCAATGTCACCAAGTCACCCCCTTGCCCAGCGTCTGACAGCTGGCTTGTCCGAACTATTAGCCCGCCAGCTTTTACCATACAATCTGGTTGAGTCTGAGGCGTTCAAAAAATTTGTAGCTATTGGGACACCGCAGTGGAAGGTACCCGGCCGGAATTTCTTTTCACAAAAGGCAATCCCCAACTTGTACTCGATTGTGCAAAAGGAAGTCATGGCATGTCTGGCACACAGTGTTGGGGCAAGGGTCCATCTGACCACTGATACCTGGTCTGCAAAGCATGGTCAGGGCAGGTATATCACCTACACTGCGCATTGGGTAAACCTGCTGACGGCTGACAAGGAATGCGTGGCATTGCAGAGGAGTTGGTGACACCGCCACGAATTGCAGGCAGTCCTGCTGCCACCTCCTCTACTCCTCCTACTCCATCCTCTTCCATAACCTCCTCGGCTGAGTCCTCTTGTGCTGCTGCGTCTTGCTCCACATCAACGTCACCCCCCCAGCTCCCCAGGTACTATTCCACATCCCGGATACGGCAGTGTCACGCCGTCTTGGGTTTGACTTGCTTGAAAGCAGAGAGTCACACCGGACAAGCACTCCTGTCCGCCCTGAACGCACAGGTGGAAAAGTGGCTGACTCCGCAGCAACTGGATATCGGCAAAGTGGTGTGTGACAACGGAAAAAATTTGATAGCGGCATTGAAGTTGGGCAAGTTGACACATGTGCCGTGCATGGCACATGTGTGTAATCTGATCGTACAACGCTTTGTGCATAAGTACACAGGCTTACAGGACGTCCTGAAGCAGGCCAGGAAGGTGTGTGGCCATTTCAGGCGTTCCTACACGGCCATGGCTCACTTTGCCGATATCCAGCGGCGAAACAGCATGCCAGTGAGGCGCTTGATTTGCGACAGCCCTACACGTTGGAATTCAACACTCCTAATGTTCGACCGCCTGCTCCAACAAGAAAAAGCTGTTAATGAATATTTGTATGACCGGGGTGCTAGGACAGCCTCTGGGGAGCTGGGAATTTTTTTGCCACGTTACTGGACGCTCATGCGCAATGCCTGTAGGCTCATGCGTCCTTTTGAGGAGGTGACAAACCTAGTCAGTCGCAACGAAGGCACCATCAGCGACATCATACCATTTGTTTTCTTCCTGGAGCGTGCCCTGTGAAGAGGAAGAGGAAGAGTTGTGGTCACCATCACCACCAGAAACAGCCTTATCAGCATCGCTTGCTGGACCTGCGGCAACGCTGGAAGAGGATTGTGAGGAAGAGGAGTCAGAGGAGGATTGTAGCTTTGAGGAGGAGGAGGAGGAGCAAGACCAAACACAACAGGCATCCCAGGGTGCTCGTTGTCACCTATCTGGTACCCGTGGTGTTGTACGTGGCTGGGGGGAAGAACATACCTTCAATGACATCAGTGAGGAGGAGGAACGGGAAATGAGTAGCTCGGCATCCAACCTTGTGCAAATGGGGTCTTTCATGCTGTCCTGCCTGTTGAGGGACCCTCGTATAAAAAGGCTGAAGGAGAACGACCTGTACTGGGTGTCCACGCTACTAGACCCCCGGTATAAGCAGAAAGTGGCGGAAATGTTACCGAATTACAACAAGTCGGAAAGGATGCAGCATTTGCAAAATAAATTAAAAAGTATGCTTTACACAGCATATAAGGGTGATGTCACAGCACAACGGGAATCTAACAGGGGGAGAGGTGGAAGTCATCCTCCTCCTCCTCCTCCCACGACCACGCCGGCAAGGACAGGACGCTTTAAAGACGTGTTGTTGATGGAGGACATGCGGACCTTTTTAAGTCCTATGCATCGCCACAGCCCTTCGGGATCCACCCTCAGAGAGCGACTCGACCGACACGTAGCAAACTACCTCGCCTTAACTGCAGATATCGACACTCTGAGGAGCGATGAACCCCTTGACTACTGGGTGTGCAGGATTGACCTGTGGCCTGAGCTATCCCAATTTGCGATAGAACTTCTGGCCTGCCCCGCTTCAAGTGTCCTGTCAGAAAGGACCTTCAGTGCAGCAGGAGGTATTGTCACTGAGAAGAGAAGTCGCCTAGGTCAAAAAAGTCTAGATTACCTCACCTTTATTAAGATGAATGAGGGATGGATCCCGAAGGGACTGACACTGGGCGATACATTAGATTAAAAAAGGCCTGATGAGATGAGCTGCCTTGGGCTAAAAATGGTCCACACGCTGCTGTATTTTAGCTCTGAATGACGTTTGACTTGCGTGACTTATCCGCCACCAACTAGGGTTCAAGCCGCCATGTTTTAGGGCACTTTCTGCCTGTGAAACAAACATCAATGTTTCTGGCCGCTGCTACAGCAGCGGCTGCAACAATACCAAATTTTTCAGGCATGTGTACATGCCTAATTTTTAGGCCCACTGGTGCAGCACTGTGGCTTCAAAAACCAAACCAAAAAAAAATCCTCCAAGATGGCACCAATATACCAGTGGTCTAAGCATCTTCCCACCTTGGCCTAAAAAGGGGAGGTGATTCAACAATTAAAAATCTCTGCCATTTACACGTCCACTGATAGGAGACGCGGAAGGTATTAAACTGATATGAACAATACTCCACTCCTATCAGTAGGTCCGTCCCATTGTGATTTATGCCCCCCACCCACCGCGCAGGGATGGGGGCCGGGGGGAGGAAAGTAGGCCCCCACCCACCGCGCAGGGGTGGGGGCCGAGGGGGGGAGGACAGTAGGTCCCCCCAGTGTGTATCATGGGCTTTGAGGACAGGTGTCAATCCATACCTGCCAAGTGACCCTATGTAGGGGTAACAGTCCCTATTCTGCTCTGTGTCAGTGTGTATCATGGTCTCTGTGGACGGGGAACAGTCTCTATTCTGCTCTGTGTCAGTGTGTATCATGGGCTTTGAGGACAGGTGTCAATCCATACCTGCCAAGTGACCCTATGTAGGGGTAACAGTCCCTATTCTGCTCTGTGTCAGTGTGTATCATGGTCTCTGTGGACGGGGAACAGTCTCTATTCTGCTCTGTGTCAGTGTGTATCATGGTCTCTGTGGACGGGGAACAGTCTCTATTCTGCTCTGTGTCAGTGTGTATCATGGACTGTCAGGGTACCTGAAGCCTCTACCTCTGAGAGAGGTAGAGACTTAGAAGTTTATCCGTCCGGACGGCATGTCTCCTCGCTTCCTCGCGGTTCACCCGGTCTTGCAAACGCCGGCCGCGAGGGAGTCACTTCCTTTTATAGCAGGAAGCCCGGAAGCCGACGTCATGACGCCAACCCAGAACGGCCTGTCACTCAAATCTGTGGAGACGAATCAGGACTCGCCGGAGGCGTGTCTTCTCTCCCTAACCAGGGTATTTAACAGTGTCTCTCTCATTTACTCATTGCCCTGTCGTGGTTCTAGTCTGCCTAGTCACACAGTGCTCTGTTATTCTCCTGTCTTTCTGTTATCCTTGACCCGGCTTGTCTCTCGCTTACCTGTCTTCTCGTTCCCTCGACCTCGGCTTGTCACTGACCATTCTATACGTAGTTTTACGTTAAGTCCGGCCATTCTAAGGTCCGGTATACGTATCTGCTACTCTTTGTACTCTGCGTGTTGGATCCCTGACCCGATCCTGACATGGACTCTGTGGACAGGGAACAGTCTCTATTCTGCTCTGTGTCAGTGTGTATCAGGGGCTTTGAGGACAGGTGTCAATCCATACCTGCCAAGTGACCCTATGTAGGGGGAACAGTCTCTATTCTGCTCTGTGTCAGTGTGTATCATGGTCTCTGTGGACGGGAACAGTCTCTATTCTGCTCTGTGTCAGTGTGTATCATGGTCTCTGTGGACGGGGAACAGTCTCTATTCTGCTCTGTGTCAGTGTGTATCATGGACTCTGTGGACAGGGAACAGTCTCTATTCTGCTCTGTGTCAGTGTGTATCAGGGGCTTTGAGGACAGGTGTCAATCCATATCTGCCAAGTGACCCTATGTAGGGGGAACAGTCCCTATTCTGCTCTGTGTCAGTGTGTATCAGGGATTTGACTATCTTTATTCAGATTGAAAAATTACAATTCCAGGAAATTTAACAAACATTTACAAGAACATGTTATGCACATCATAGAAACAACGTAAAGCTCTTTAAAGCCACAAACTTAAGACAAAAAATACGTACACACAATGTGTAAGGGTTTGAAAGAATATTCTGAATCCTTACATGTTTACTTTATCGTTTGTTTGATTTTTGTGAACCATATATAAACTACAAGCAGCGTGAAAACTATAAAAGCTCAAGTGGCCATGCTGATCAAATTAAATAGTATGCTTTACACAGCGTATAAGGGTGATGTCACAGCACAACGGGAATGTAACAGGGGAAGAGGTGAAAGTCATCCTCCCCCTCCCACGACCCTGCCATATCTGCCAAGTGACCCTATGTAGGGGTAACAGTCTCTATTCTGCTCTGTGTCAGTGTGTATCATGGTCTCTGAGGACGGGGAACAGTCTCTATTCTGCTCTGTGTCAGTGTGTATCAGGGCAGGGCTTTGAGGACAGGTGTCAATGTTAGGTGATTTCTGCCCTTTATGGATTAAAAGCAGACTCTGCATCAACTGTGCAATTTTCCATGGGAGTTTTGCCATGGATCCCCCTCCGGCATGCCACAGTCCAGGTGTTAGTCCCCTTGAAACAACTTTTCCATCACTTTTGTGGCCAGAAAGAGTCCCTGTTGGTTTTAAAATTCGCCTGCCCATTGAAGTCAATGGCGGTTCGCCGGTTCGCGAACATTTGCGGAAGTTTGCGTTCGCCGTTCGCGAACCGAAAATTTCGGGTTCGCGACAACACTACACCCAAATATAATAGGAAAGTGAAAAAGAAAAAGACCACTTATCTCAATGGATAGTGATGACCGCTTCCTCCAGGGATATCCAAGCAATAATCCCTTTAAATACCATATGCATGCAAACCAAAGGAGGATACGGCTGCAGATCTACAATATGAGTTAAAAAACAAACAATAGTGCAACACTGTTAAATGAGTGCTATGTGGAGTATCACTCACTAGAAAGATGAAAGAATATTGCTCAAGGGTGCCTCCCCTGATGTAGATGGGGGGTAAAACCACTCCTCCTGTTCCGAAGATGACAGAGCCAGACTCAGACTCAGACTCAAATTCTTCTTTATTAAAATAAGTTTAAAAATAAATATAAAAGCATAAGCTCTTATAGTACTAGGTCCTATGCGTTTTGCCCACAAAGGACTTCCTCAGGGACCTCCTGGTATTAACATTTGTAACAGCAATAACAATTAAAATAATAAGCAGTATAATTTATTTATAAAATATTTTGCCAGGAAAGATACATTGAGATTTCTCTCGTTTTCAAGTATGTCCTGGGTCCACAAAACATTGTATTGATACATTATGGTACAATAAAATACAAAAACAATTTTAATACACAATATATATATATTAATATTATGTAATCCTGAGTCCATTCTTTTATATGGGCGGCTGGTCTTCTAATTGGTGTTCCGTTGGACGTTGTTTGCTTGTCCCAGCGTATCTAATTTCCCGGGTTTCGCCGGTTTCGTGGCATCACTTCTGGTTTTCGGCAAAGACGGAACATCACTTCCGGTTCGGCAATTCATGTGGATACTAGATGATGAAGCGTGCGCTCCATTGCACGCGTGTATGTGTTTCACCTGTGGCTTACATGGCAGGTTACTGATGGGAGCCCGGAAGGCTCAAAACATGCATAAAAATAAAACCGGAGTTACACTAACTTCACACTCCATTACTACTAAGAAGAAATCAGAGATCTGTTGACATAGATTCTGTCCCATATATGGAAGGATGATATATTTTGTGAACTGTAGTGCATTTATCAGAAGTTTTTATATAAGAAAGGCACCATGTTAATATTTTTTATAATTTCAAGCTAACTTTACAAGTTGTATGCAGGTTACTTCCAAAAATGGGTTGTCAATAGATCTCTAGATTCTCACTTTTTTTAAAACCAATACAAACCATTGTCTGGAAATCTTTTTATAAACAGGACATGCATCTAGACTGGAAGAAAGGAAATTTAGTCTAAGGCAAAGAAAGGTTTTTTTTTTTTTTTTTTTCCAGTAGGAATTCTCTGCCTGAAGGGAAGGTTTTATCAGAGTCTGTACAGATGTTTAAACAGCAACTGGATGATTCCAAGGTTCAAACGTATAGGTGTCATATTAGATAGCCTATATTAAAATTGGTTAACTTGGACTCAGTAAATGCTTAATGCTTAAAACGACACTTCAGACCATATATGTCTAGTTTCGGGAGCAGATAGCCCCCTCCTGAGCTGTCTCTCCAAAATCAGTCTGTTCTTTCTCTTTCCCGGAACTTATCTGTTATATGTACATGACGTTCATCCCTATTTCTTATCTGTACTCCTTTCACCCTTTCACTCCCTTCCCACTACTGTTCTATGAGTATTTAAGCACTTACTTTTTAATGTATAAAAACACAACAGGTTACAACATGCAAGTTAACTTCGACACTCACAGAATGTCACAGACCAATTTCAGAATTATAGTTTTGATACTTGAGCTTATTAATAACCAACAAAATAAATCTATTCAATTGTAAGTTAATACATTAACAGTGCACAAAAAGAAAGGGAAATGTACAGATGAACACCGCAAATAAAATGTGAATTACATAAAAACTCTACCTCACAGTCTCTTATTTTTTCTTATAAAACTACCCATTGGAGTTGAGCAATTAAGTGCAGATCCCTGAGTTCAGTCTCAAGTGTCCTTGGATGTTATCCAGTGGGGCAGCCATGACCTGAATTGCCTGAATCAAAATTTGCTTGTTGATGTAAGCAGCCCACCTCCATTCAGGATTATGCATGGCTATCTACACCCAGTCAGGGGTGTCCAGTATTGGGAATGGTCCTCGTGTCATCCATTAGCTGCACTGTACCTGGGGGACCCCATTCAGACAAAGGAACACACAAAAACTGGAGGGAAAATGTGCACCATGCATTGGGGAATGTGTGCATTTGCCTCCGTCTCACTACAACAACTTGTTCACCAGGTGGGGAGAAAGTCATTCAGGAAGGACTGGTGTAATAAAGCAGGGGGGGATAATCTGGAGGTGAGAAAGGCACATCTTCTATGTTTGGGACTATATGCCTGTCTGTAAGCCAGAGTGATACTTCCTTGGTGAACAATAGGGGAGGGAAGCATGCATTTACCATATAGCAATACATACTTTAAATACATACTTTAAATAGATGCAAAAAGAATAGCACACAGGATGCACATACTTGCCCATGCAATGTTTGTTCATCACAATGTACTAATACTCTCAGCTACATGCAGATCCATCACTTGCAGTTTATCCTGCCCATGTCATTTGGAAAGCAGTACAAAGCTTAACTTACAATCTTTGTGAAGACTTGATATAAGAAACTTATTTGTTATATGTACATGTCGTTCATCCCTATTTCTTATCTGTACTCCTTTCACCCTTTCACTCCCTTCCCACTACTGCTCTATGAGTATTTAAGCACTTACTTTTTAATGTATAAAAACACAACTGACAAAATAAAGGTTGGATGCTTATTTTGATAGCCAACACAAGTCTGGTGTCTAATTCATGCTTCTCCAAGTGCACTTGAAAACAATTTGGGTTCTCCTGAATATAACAAAGATCAAATTGGCAGCTTAGCGACTTCCATGAAGCGCCTGGACGAAATCTTCGCCAACTTCTGGCGCAAACTCAACGTCAGGCAAGAGCAACGAGAGGAGAGGGAACGGGGCGACAGCTCCCTGCAAGGCTTGCCTCCTGCCACCCACTGACCTGCTAAACATGTAACCCCCACGCCACGCAAGCTACACCAGCGGAGGCGACGCAACCGACCCCCGGGCACTTACAGGAGCCCAAAAGCGACCAAAATTTAGCACCGCAATCCCAGGCTGAAAACCGCAAGGGGGAGCCTCCCAGCACACACCTCGCACCTCCAGAGGATGGGGCTTCAAGAGCAAGCTGACATTGCACCGCACCGAGCCAACGGCAGAGGAGCTGCATGCAGCCGGACCGGCAGGAACCGGAGCCCGACTCAAGCATGGGAAAGACAGCACGCCAAGATTAGGGTCATTGAGACTCTCACACCCCAAAGAAGCCAGGTACCAAGACAAGGGATGGGGTGATAGGCCACTAATGTGCAGCCTGGACATTTCAGTCACCGTCAAGCTTTTCTCCCACGGACTGATTTGTACCGATCCACACCTGGACTATTTACGCTACATAGCCCACTTATTCGAGCTTTATGCAACCCTGATACTACCAAGTTGCCACGGTGCTCCACCCGACCTGAACAGTGGAGCATATTGATTTCTTTACTGTACAGAACCCCGTCGCAGACATAACGCCCTCCCATACACTGGGCATAGGTTGAAAGGGGATCCACAAGCCAGGAAACACAGAGGTCCGTGCCTTGCCCCTCTGCCACAACAGACGCTGTCCAGACCAACACGCGGCCTCCCTAATTGAGACTCACAGTGGGAGAGAACTTTACAGTAACCCTCAATGCTTGAAGGTTCCTAACTATTCAATCGTTTTTGTGTGTGTTTAATTGTTAAGCATTCTCATCGTAATCTCTCACTACTCATATAATGGCTTACAACTCATACCAGTCACACACTCTCAACCACTGTTTAGCCTCTAGCCAGCTTTCAACATGACTATCTGATATCTACAGATTTGCTAGTAATCCAACACCCTAGGCATGTGCATAGTGCAAATTAACCTTGATTTTCTTTTATAACAACGTGCCATGCAATGTATTAGCAAGATTTTGTTTTTATATGTACCTCGAGAATAATCGACAATACTGCAGAAGCATCGAAAGCTGGTTACCCTTGCCTTAATGGTTATGTATTACAAAAAGCTTATGAACCTGTAGACATGTACATTCCTGCGTGTTAAAATACTCAGTACTAATGATGATGTGGTGGAATCTCGGTAAAAATAAATTTAGTAGGCCGAGATTACCACGTGGCATGTGTACGTGCATATGCTGACGTATCGATCAGTTGGTTGCACGAGGCAAAGATACGATCAGTAGTGTACGGAGCATGTGCAAGAATACAGGATATAGTATTCCCCTCCTCCATTGTGCTGGACAGGCCATGCGGTCAAGCAGGAAGTTAATTCTTATTTGTATTGATTGGTCAAGAGAATGTGCGGGTGGAGCTTAATATGGGAGGAGTTATGTGCCTATATAAGGAGCCTGCACTATTGTCCGGGGCTCAGAACTTGCTGTATTTTGGTGACATTAGTCCCTCTGAGTCCCGATCGGTGATCCAATAAAGAATCTCTTCCTTCCTGAAGAAACCTGTGTCCATCTCTCTGTGCTTGGCTTCCGTCAGTTTCTCCGGTATCAATGACTACGTCAGTTAGCATAGCTTGACCACCACACAATCTTGTTTTACCTACCTACTGAGATTTTTTATATTGTAATCCCAATATAAAAATGTGCAATCTCTATTAATGCCATGCCAATGATATATTCTGCCTATTTTACTATGCTTGGCAGATCTGTTGTGGCATATCAAAACCTGTTTGTTAACACTTGCACAATAAAAATAAAGAATTAAAAAAATTACTTCCTCCTATGAGGGAAAAAATGTTCTTAGTTTGCTTACATCATATGTTGCAAGTACAACTGTTTTTAATGTTATCAGTGGTTAGCACTTTTCTCAAACAGGTGCAAACAAATAAAAACATTAAGTGCATTTTAGCTTGGTAAAATAAGAGAACTTTGAGCAGTTAATAATGTCTAAATTGTTAGGAGCTAATCAAAGAGCATTGTGGGATTTTTGCCTTGTGTCTATAGGCACTGGAATAGTAAGCTATTGCATGCGAAGTCAATTTCAATGTCAGGGATTCAGTACTTTTTTATTCTTAGTGTTGATTACAGTATTCATCATAAACTGAACAAGTGATGAACATTTTACAAGTGTAATAAATTATCGGTTTCTATTTCAAGTTTGTTTGAAACATCACACAAATGAGAAACAACAAAATAAAGCAATAATTTTAAAACAGTATGCAGACATTTTAACTCAAATTTAAAGAAATTAAAGTAGCTGAAAATGTTTATATCAGCCTACAATTAATAAATTCCCTCGACTGCAGAAAATCATACTGTAAAAAGTGCAAATTCTTAAAGGGACACAACAAAAAACCATAACTACCTAGTCAAAGAGGGACTAGGCCTACCTCCCCTCATTCTGTTTATTATCACTGCAACAATTTGTCAATATTGCAGCAACTATATGCCCACCCACATTATACTCTGTTCTAGAGTCATAAAAGGACTCTCCTACCCATAAAATATGTTGCAGTATCCTCACTCCTAACTTATGTGGACTTTCTCCCTGCTTTCTATTATACTCCTGTTCCTTACTGTGTACTCATGTACACACAAGTTTAAGAAAAATGTAAGAGTACATTAAATTACATGCATACTTTGTATGTACTTTGATTAGGAAAATGTCAAGATAATTTAATGTTACAAAATAAAATCTTTCTTCCACCTGTTCCGAATATAGAAAGCAAAGCTGATGGCATGATAACAGGGGAGAATATGAACGCTCTCTCACTGACGGTTCTCCTGCATAGGCTCTCATTGTCAGGATCGGGACAGGGATCCAACACGCAGAGTACAAACAGTAGCCAGATACGTATACCGGACCTTAGAATGGCCGGACTAACGTAAGTAGTACCGTATAGAATGGTCAAAGACTGTCAGGGTACCTGTGGTCTCTACCTCCAAAAGAGGTAGAGACTTAGCTGTTCCACCATTCAGACGGTCTGATGACTCCCTTCCCCGCGGTCTATCCGGTCATGCAAGGCCGGCCGCGAGGGAGTGACTGCCTTTTACACCATCTAGGCAGGAAGTCATCATCAGGACACTCCCCCGGATCGACCTGTCAGTCAATTGCTGCAGGACCAATCAGGACGTCTCGGAGGTGTGGTTACTGCTCTGAACAGGGTATTTAACAGAGCTTCCTTCATTAGCTCATTGCCCTGTCGTGGTTCTAGCTTGTTCTAGTCACTCAGTGCTTGTGTATTCTATTATCCCTTTTGGTTTTGACCCGGCTTGTTTACCTTACTCTGCTTATCTCTGTTACCCTTGATTCGGCTTGTCTCTCGCTTACCTGTCTTCTGTTACCCTCGACCTCGGCTTGTCTTTGACCATTCTATACGGTACTACTTACGTTAGTCCGGCCATTCTAAGGTCCGGTATACGTATCTGGCTACTGTTTGTACTCTGCGTGTTGGATCCCTGTCCCGATCCTGACAAAGACAAGCCGAGGTCGAGGGTAACAGAAGACAGGTAAGCGAGAGACAAGCCGAATCAAGGGTAACAGAGATAAGCAGAGTAAGGTAAACAAGCCGGGTCAAAACCAAAAGGGATAAAAGAATACACAAGCACTGAGTGACTAGAACAAGCTAGAACCACGACAGGGCAATGAGCTAATGAAGGAAGCTCTGTTAAATACCCTGTTCAGAGCAGTAACCACACCTCCGAGACGTCCTGATTGGTCCTGCAGCAATTGACTGACAGGTCGATCCGGGGGAGTGTCCTGATGATGACTTCATGCCTAGATGGTGTAAAAGGCAGTCACTCCCTCGCGGCCGGCCTTGCATGACCGGATAGACCGCGGGGAAGGGAGTCATCAGACCGTCTGGATGGTGGAACAGCTAAGTCTCTACCTCTTTTGGAGGTAGAGACCACAGGTACCCTGACACTCCTGCTTTATGGCAGTGCATGCATGTTGACTCTTGTAGTAAGTACGTCTAGAGGTTGTTAGGGCTGTATAGGATTAAAGTGACATTTGTCACTCTGTGCTGCTAAGCGCTGGCAATGAAATCATGAGGAGGGATTTTCCTGCTTGAGAAAGTGGCTGGGAATTGTGATGTAGTACATACCTCCCAACCATGTCAATCCAAGTTTAAATGATGTGGACAAGTGACTGCTCAAAAGGAGGCAGACCTGCATAAAAATAGTGTGTTTGCCCACTTTACTGGCAGGTCAGCCTGGTGTGAATACACAACAGGCTGTTTGCCAATCACTTTAACTGGACCACTGAGGGCAGGACATGCATGCTCCCAGCAGGGTTCTAATGCCTTGAACATTACATCTTATGATGCACCCATGCTTTGATTATCAAGGACTGTTTCCCGGATGACCTAACCTAAAAGCAGGACACCAGGGGAATTAGCTTGAGGTCTGGTTGGTGTTTCCACCTTCCAGGCCTCTAGTTTGAGTGTAGCGCTATATAGATCTATTTAGAGATAAGTATACGTTACTCACCCCTCTTGTTTGCTTGTTAGGGGGTGTACATAAAAAATAAAAGAAATATACAAAATAATTGTGCAATATTGTATAGACCCAAATAGTGAATATTTGTAGTGAGTTCTAATTTACTCACATTCTTTAGAGCCTTTTTTGAGATTTTAGGCTCTAAACTTCCAGGCGTCCGTGTCTTTAAGGTAGACAGCTTAACCCCTTTTTTGTTTCCCCTCCTTCCTTAAGATTCTTGCTTCAATTGTGTCTCCACAATGTGAATATGGAAAGGGAAAAAAAGGGGGACCCTAGGTGTAGTATTTACGGAACCACTTTTTAGAAGTCTATGGATGTTTAAAAAGAGTGCTCACCTTTTCCAGAGCCTTTTCCAGAGCCTTTTGGTCACTGGCTCTAAGTTTGCAGGCTTAGTGTCAAAATGGGGTGACACCTCCCCTTACCGGAAACAAGTGCAAGATACAATAATATGTATAACTATATTTATTAATTAGTACATTAAAATATCAATAAAAAAAAATAACACTGGAACTAGAAAATAAAAAATCAGTATATAAAATAAGTAAAAGCTTCCTTCTGCCAAGGAACACTTGTTTCCGGTAAGGGGAGGTGTCACCCCATTTTGACACTAAGCCTGCAAACCAGTGACCAAAAGGCTCTGGAAAAGGTGAGCACTCTTTTTAAACATCCATAGACTTCTAAAAAGAGGTTCCGTAAATACTACACCTAGAGTCCCCCTTTTTTTCCCTTTTGCCTTTCCATATCCACATTGTGGAGACACAATTGAAGCAAGAATCTTAAGGAAGGAGGGGAAACAAAAAAGGGGTTAAGCTGTCTACCTTAAAGACACGGACGCCTGGAAGTTTAGAGCCTAAAATCTCAAAAAGGCTCTAAAGAATGTGAGTAAATTAGAACTCACTACAAATATTCACCTATTGGGTCTATACAATATTGCACAATTATTTTGTATATTTCTTTTATTTTTTTATGTACACCCCCTAACAAGCAAACAAGAGTTACGTATACTTATCTCTAAATAGATCTATATAGCGCTACACTCAAACTAGAGGCCTAGAAGGTGGAAACACCAACCAGACCCTGAGTTAGTTATTTTTCTTGGTTTTCTAACTTACAGTGGGATATTGGGAGTACCCACAGAGTGTGTATAGCAGCTAAAAAAATCACTATATATATTATAATAAGCGCCAACCATAACCACACCTTTTTGTGTCTATACACCAGGGGAATTAGGCCTGAAAATTGGGACAGTCCCTCCAAAATTAAAAATACTGGGAGGCATACTAGTATAACAGTTAAATAAATAAAGTATTATGGCAACACTGGGAGCCCTGAAGAGGAGGTGATTATTAACTAGTACAGCAGAGATGTCAAACTCGCGGCCCACTGGCCGAATGCAGCCCACAACTAATATGATTGCAGCCCGCGGCGAGGGAGCACTGAGTGTAAAGCTCTCCCTGTTTAGTTTCCTGCAGTGATGCTGGGAGCTGGAATATGACCTCACTCCAGCTCCCGGCATCACTTTGCGGCTCGCGAGGGAGCTGAGCAGGGAGATCTCAAAATCAATGCTCCCTCACTGCCTGTCCGCCCCCCTGCCTGCCTGAATGTACACCTGCCCAGCAGCCCCACTAGACACTAGGTAAGAAATCCACCCAACTCTCCCAAAGGAAGGGAGGCTGGGTGGATTTAAATTAAAAGAATTTTAAAAAAGTGTTGGGGGGAAACGTGTGTATGGGCGTATGGCTGTCTGTGTGTGTGTATTGCTGTCTGTATGTGTGCACAGCTGTCTGTGTGTGTGTGTGTGTGTTTTGTATGGCTGTGTGTATTGCTGTCTGTGTGTGTGTATGGCTGTGTGTATTGCTGTCTGTGTGTGTATGGCTGTGTGTATTGCTGTGTGTGTGTATGGCTGTCTGTGTGTATGGCTGTGTGTGTTTTTGTATGGCTGTCTGTGTGTGCGTATATGGATGTCTGTGTGCATGGCTGTCTGTGTGTGTATATGGCTGTGTGTGTATGGGGCTGTGTGTGTGTGTATGGCTGTGTGTGTCTGTGAGGGAGCCTGTGTGTCTCAGTAATTGTGTGTGTCTGTGAGGGAGCCTATGTCAGTCAGTGAATATGTGCATCTGTGAGTGCATGTGTGTGTTGGAGTGATTCTGTGTGTGTGTGTGTCTCTGTCAGTGAGTCTGTGTGTGTTTGTGTATGTCAGTGTGTGTCTGTGAGGGAGCCTGTGTGTCTCAGTAATTGTGTGTGTCTGTGAGGGAGCCTATGTCAGTTAGTGTGTGTCTGTCAGTGAATATGTGCATCTGTGAGTGCATGTGTGTGTTGGAGTGATTCTGTGTGTGCGTATGTCTATCAGTGAGTGTGTCTCAGTGAGTGTGAGTGCGAACAGGGGCAGGGGTTTAGTAGATGGGGGACTGGGATTTAGTAAACAAGGGGGGACTAAGATTTAGTAGACGAGGGGGGGACTGGGATTTAGTAGACAAGGGGGCTAGGGTTTAGTAGAGGGGGACGCTGTTTTGCTTTAATACTGTACTTTTCAAAATAAACCTAAGTTTCTATGAAAATTTACATTTTTGCGTTTTTGCGGCCCACATAAACTTTGCTTATTTGGCCCTTGCTAACCTTTGAGTTTGACATGCTTGCAGTCAGGGCCTGCCTTAAGCCTTTAGGCACCCTGTGCGAAAAATCTTCACAGTGCCCCTCCCCCCCCCCCGTCATCCATGTATTATGTAATGTTTGTGTTGTCTGTGTATGTGATAGATGTGATGACTGTGTTTGATATTTGTAATGGTTGTATTAACAGTGTGTATATGCGTGGTATTGGTTGTATGTGATATTTGTGCTGGGTTTATTGGCTGTGTGTGATGGTTATTTAATTCAGATAAAAACATGCATTTAGGCCTGTGTGTGAATGCAGGTGTATATTTTTGCAGAGTTATGTGCACACATTCCCACAGTCAGATGCACATAGTTATACATATACACTGTCAAATCCACCACATGCACATAGTCGCAATCAGATAGTCACATACACAGGATCAGGCAGAAGCACACAGGTAAAGGCAGTAACACACATACACAGTTACAGGTAGATAAACACACTCACACACAATTACAGGCAGACAGCCACACACACAGCCACACATACAGTCTTACACACATACTTGCATGCAGACAGTCACACACTGTCAGGGTACCTGTGGTCTCTACCTCCGAAAGAGGTAGAGACTTAGCTGTTCCTCCATCCAGACTGTCTGATGGCTCCTTTCCCCGCGGTCTATCCGGTCATGCTAGGCCGGCCGCGAGGGAGTGACTGCCTTTTACAGCATCTAGGCAGGAAGTAGTCATCAGGACACTCCCCCGGAACGACCTGTCAGTCAATTACTGCAGGACCAATCAAGACGCCTCGGAGGCGTGGTTACTGCTCTGAACAGGGTATTTAACAGAGCTTCTTTCATTAGCTCATTGCCCTGTCGTGGTTCTAGCTTGTTCTAGTCACTCAGTGCTTGTGTATTCTATTATCCCTATTGGTTTTGACCCGGCTTGTTTACCTTACTCTGCTTATCTCTGTTACCCTTGTTTCGGCTTGTCTCTCGCTTACCTGTCTTCTGTTACCCTCGACCTCGGCTTGTCTTTGACCATTCTATACTGTGCTACTTACGTTAGTCCGGCCATTCTAAGGTCCGGTATACGTATCTGGCTACTGTTTGTACTCTGCGTGTTGGATCCCTGTCCCGATCCTGACATTACGACAGGGCCATGAGCTAATGAAAGAAGCTCTGTTAAATACCCTGTTCAGAGCAGTAACCACGCCTCCGAGGCGTCTTGATTGGTCCTGCAGTAATTGACTGACAGGTCGTTCCGGGGGAGTGTCCTGATGACTACTTCCTGCCTAGATGCTGTAAAAGGCAGTCACTCCCTCGCGGCCGGCCTAGCATGACCGGATAGACCGCGGGGAAGGGAGCCATCAGACCGTCTGGATGGAGGAACAGCTAAGTCTCTACCTCTTTCGGAGGTAGAGACCACAGGTACCCTGACAGTCAATTACTGCAGGACCAATCAAGACGCCTCGGAGGCGTGGTTACTGCTCTGAACAGGGTATTTAACAGAGCTTCTTTCATTAGCTCATGGCCCTGTCGTAATGTCAGGATCGGGACAGGGATCCAACACGCAGAGTACAAACAGTAGCCAGATACGTATACCGGATCCTAGGTTTGAAGCCATGGATCACAGAATGGATCAGATGGCGCTTGCGCTACAGGCTCTATTATCTCGTGCCAATAACCCACCAGAGGAGATACGTAATACCCCTGTTTCTCCTGCCGGTTCAGGTCTAGAGGTAGCCACAGTGGGTGCTTCTTCTCACATTACCCCCCCAGTACGCTATGGTGGGGCTCCTGAGAAGTGTCGTGGTTTCTTAAACCAAATTAGTATCCATTTTGAATTGCAGCCTCGCTCTTATCCTACAGATAGGGCAAAGGTAGGATTTATTATCACCCTACTTATTGAGAAAGCTCTGAGATGGGCCAACCCATTATGGGAGAACGATAACCCATTAGTTTATAACTATAACGCCTTTGTAGCTGCTTTTAGAAGAACATTTGACCCTCCAGGTAGAAAGGTTAATGCAGCCAGACTACTGTTGCGTCTGAGACAGGAGAACCGAACACTGGTGGATTATGCACTAGAGTTCAGGTCTCTGGCGTCAGAGGTCAAGTGGAATGAGCAGGCGTATATCGATGTATTTTTGAATGGCTTATCTGAAGTAATCCTTGATGAGGTTGCCACCAGAGAACTCCCTGAGAATTTAGAGGATTTAATTTCGTTCATCTCTCGTATAGATGAACGTTTAAGAGAGAGAACACTCGAGAGAGGAACCGGAGACCTTCTATTAGGTTAGCCCCCGCTTTTCCAAGTCCTGACTCCACGGTATCTTTGCTTCCTGAACCTATGCAGATAGGGTATACCCGCCTCTCTGAGGAGGAAAGACAGTACAGGAGAAGAGAGGGTTTGTGTATGTATTGTGGAGCTAAGGGTCATTTACTCTCAAACTGTTCTAACCGCCCGGGAAACGCTCGCACCTAAGTCTCTCTAGAGGACAGGCCTTGGGTGTTTCTATTTTGTCCTCTAATCCTAAGTATAAAGATCACAGGCTTCTGCTACCAGTTTCCTTAACTTGCGGGAGGGAAGTAGTAAGGGCTATGGCTTTGATAGATTCCGGTGCTGCTGAGAATTTTATCGACCAAGCCTTTGCCAGTAAAAACAATTTCCCATCCCAGCTAAGGGAGACACCCTTGGCCGTTGAGGCCATAGATGGTAGACCACTACTAGACCTTGTTATCTTTCATGAAACCATACCCATTGAGTTAAATGTTGGCATCCTACACGTGGAGAAATTATCTCTTCTGCTCATTTCGTCTCCTTCCGTTCCCATAGTTCTGGGGTACCCATGGTTGAAGGAACATAACCCTATTATTGATTGGGAGTTAGGGGAGATACTCTCGTGGGGCCAGGGCTGCCAGGATCGGTGTTTGTGCAAGGTTTCTCCATTAGCTAATATTAACATACAGGAGAATCCTACTCAGTCCACAGAAAGACAAATACCAGACCTTTAATTAGACTTAAGGGCAGTGTTTGACAAGAAGAATGCCGATTCTTTGCCGCCACACAGGTCATTTGACTGTAAAATTAAGCTTCTACCCGGGACTATGCCTCCGAGGGGCCATTTATATCCTTTGTCTGTTCAGGAGAACTCGGTTCTAGAGGAGTATATCCAGGAGAATTTAGAAAAGGGATTCATCAGGAGGTCTTCTTCTCCGGCCAGGGCGGGGTTCTTTTTCATTAAAAAGAAAGATGGCACGCTGAGACCTTGTATCGATTACCGAGGCTTAAATAAAATAACTGTCAGAAATGCCTATCCCATCCCACTGATTACCGAGTTATTTGATCGTCTTAAGGGCTCCAAAATCTTCACCAAGTTAGATCTCAGAGGGGCTTACAATTTGGTGAGAATCCAGCAAGGTCACGAGTGGATGACGGCATTCAATACCCGGTATGGCCATTACGAGTACACTGTTATGCCATTTGGACTATGCAATGCTCCTGCAGTATTTCAAGAGTTGATTAATGAGGTACTTAGGGAGTTTCAGCATGATTGTGTTATTGTTTACCTGGACGACATACTAATACACTCTAAGGAGATTGAGACTCACCATAGACAGGTCAGAAAGGTGTTACACAAACTTCTGCAACATGGTCTATACTGCAAATTGGAGAAGTGCAGTTTTGATCAGTCTCAGGCAGACTTTCTTGGGTACGTGATTTCTGGGGAAGGTTTTAAAATGGATCCTGGTAAACTCCAATCTATTTTAGACTGGCCTTTGCCCAAAGGACTCAAGGCTATCCAAAGGTTTATTGGTTTTTCCAACTACTATAGGCGCTTCATTAAGGGTTACTCCTCTATCATTGCGCCTATTACCAATATGACCAAACAAGGGGCTGATACTAAGTTCTGGTCTGAGGAAGCTCTTGGTGCTTTTAAGACTCTCAAGGAACTTTTTGCCTCAGCTCCCATTCTAGTTCATCCTGATACGACTCTGCCTTTCCTGCTCGAGGTCGATGCTTCTGAGACAGGAGTTGGGGCTGTTCTGTCTCAAAGGTTAGGGGTGGATAAACCGTTACACCCTTGTGGTTTCTTCTCTAAAAAATTTTCTGGGCCTGAGAGCAGATATGACATCGGGGAGAGGGAACTGTTAGCGGTCATTAAGGCTTTAAAGGAGTGGAGACATTTACTGGAAGGGACACTACACCCTGTTACTATCCTAACGGATCATAAGAACTTGTCTTATATTGGGGAGGCTAAGCGCTTGTCCGCCAGGCAGGCTCGCTGGGCTTTGTTCCTCACTCACTTTAATTATGTACTTACGTATAGACCTGGTTCTAAGAACTCTAAAGCCGATGCTTTGTCTCGTCAATATGAACCATCCACTATAACTGAACCACTTCTGTCATCCATAGTTCCTAAGGGGAATATCATCGCGAACACGAATCTCAGGATTCACTCTCCATTGCTTTCTGAGATCATGAAGTTTCAGCATTTGGCACCCAAACAGACTCCTGGGGATCGACACTTCGTTCCTGCCGCTCTCCAACTGGAGGTGCTACGCTGTCTCCATAACAGCAAGGTGGCTGGGCATCCTGGTATCCGCAAGACTTATGCGCTGGTCTCTAAAGATTTTTGGTGGCCTGACTTACGCAAGGATATTAAAGAATTCATCGGGGCATGTGAGGTTTGTACCAAGACCAAGCTACCCCATTCGCTTCCATGCGGATTTCTGCACCCTTTAGAGGTTCCTGAAAAGCCTTGGTCCTGTCTGGCAATGGACTTCATTGTTGATTTGCCTATCTCTAAAAAGCAGACTGTCATCCTCACTGTGGTAGACAGATTTACTAAAATGGCTCACTTCATTCCCTTACCTAAACTCCCATCTTCGCCCGAATTAGCGGAGATATTCGCCAGGGAGATTTTCCGGTTGCATGGGATACCTTCCCAAATTGTCTCTGACAGAGGCTCCCAATTTGTTTCCCGTTTTTGGAGATCATTCTGCTCCCAACTAGGCATCAAATTGAATTTCTCCTCTGCCTATCATCCTCAGTCCAATGGAGCTGCTGAACGCACTAACCAAAAAGTTGAACAATATCTACGTTGTTTCGTTTCAGAACACCAGGACGATTGGGTCGGTTTGATTCCTTGGGCGGAGTTTGCACACAACAATCTCGTTTGCGATTCTACTCATTCAAGCCCCTTCTTTATGAATTATGGTTTTCATCCGTCTATTCTTCCTTCGGATTCTCCTTCCCAGGGGGTGCCGTCGGTTGATGTTCATGTTGCCAATCTGAGGAAGTTGTGGGATCAAACTCGACAAATCCTTGTGCACAACTCTATGTTGGTTAAGAAACACGCTGATAAACGTAGAAGGGCGGCTCCGGTCTTTGTTCCAGGTGATAGGGTATGGCTGAGCACGAGGAACATCCGTTTAAAAGTGCCATCCATGAAGTTCGCTCCTCGTTATATTGGACCCTACAGGGTGCTGACCCGTATCAATCCAGTTGCGTATCGTTTAGCTCTTCCTAACACCTTACGCATTCCGAACTCGTTTCACGTTTCATTGCTGAAACCACTCATATGTAACAGATTTTCCTCCACAATAGCCCCTCCTCGCTCCGTTCAGGTGGAGGGTCAGGAGGAGTATGAGGTTAACTCTATTATTGATTCTCGAATCTCCCGGGGGAGAGTACAATATCTGGTTGATTGGAAGGGATATGGTCCTGAGGAGAGGAGTTGGGTACCTCAGGAGGATGTTCATGCTCCCCGTCTCCGCAGGGCGTATCATTCTCGCTTCCCATCTCGTCCCGGTTCATTCCGCCCGGTGGGCGTATCTGAGAGGGGGGGTACTGTCAGGGTACCTGTGGTCTCTACCTCCGAAAGAGGTAGAGACTTAGCTGTTCCTCCATCCAGACGGTCTGATGACTCCCTTCCCCGCGGTCTATCCGGTCATGCTAGGCCGGCCGCGAGGGAGTGACTGCCTTTTACAGCATCTAGGCAGGAAGTAGTCATCAGGACACTCCCCCGGAACGACCTGTCAGTCAATTACTGCAGGACCAATCAAGACGCCTCGGAGGCGTGGTTACTGCTCTGAACAGGGTATTTAACAGAGCTTCTTTCATTAGCTCATTGCCCTGTCGTGGTTCTAGCTTGTTCTAGTCACTCAGTGCTTGTGTATTCTATTATCCCTATTGGTTTTGACCCGGCTTGTTTACCTTACTCTGCTTATCTCTGTTACCCTTGTTTCGGCTTGTCTCTCGCTTACCTGTCTTCTGTTACCCTCGACCTCGGCTTGTCTTTGACCATTCTATACTGTGCTACTTACGTTAGTCCGGCCATTCTAAGGTCCGGTATACGTATCTGGCTACTGTTTGTACTCTGCGTGTTGGATCCCTGTCCCGATCCTGACATTACGACAGGGCCATGAGCTAATGAAAGAAGCTCTGTTAAATACCCTGTTCAGAGCAGTAACCACGCCTCCGAGGCGTCTTGATTGGTCCTGCAGTAATTGACTGACAGGTCGTTCCGGGGGAGTGTCCTGATGACTACTTCCTGCCT
Source organism: Pelobates fuscus (assembly GCF_036172605.1). NCBI lineage: Eukaryota > Metazoa > Chordata > Amphibia > Anura > Pelobatidae > Pelobates > Pelobates fuscus. Next base: position 294,943,658 of record NC_086317.1, on the reverse strand, counting down.
AGATGCTGTAAAAGGCAGTCACTCCCTCGCGGCCGGCCTAGCATGACCGGATAGACCGCGGGGAAGGGAGCCATCAGACCGTCTGGATGGAGGAACAGCTAAGTCTCTACCTCTTTCGGAGGTAGAGACCACAGGTACCCTGACAGTCAATTACTGCAGGACCAATCAAGACGCCTCGGAGGCGTGGTTACTGCTCTGAACAGGGTATTTAACAGAGCTTCTTTCATTAGCTCATGGCCCTGTCGTAATGTCAGGATCGGGACAGGGATCCAACACGCAGAGTACAAACAGTAGCCAGATACGTATACCGGATCCTAGGTTTGAAGCCATGGATCACAGAATGGATCAGATGGCGCTTGCGCTACAGGCTCTATTATCTCGTGCCAATAACCCACCAGAGGAGATACGTAATACCCCTGTTTCTCCTGCCGGTTCAGGTCTAGAGGTAGCCACAGTGGGTGCTTCTTCTCACATTACCCCCCCAGTACGCTATGGTGGGGCTCCTGAGAAGTGTCGTGGTTTCTTAAACCAAATTAGTATCCATTTTGAATTGCAGCCTCGCTCTTATCCTACAGATAGGGCAAAGGTAGGATTTATTATCACCCTACTTATTGAGAAAGCTCTGAGATGGGCCAACCCATTATGGGAGAACGATAACCCATTAGTTTATAACTATAACGCCTTTGTAGCTGCTTTTAGAAGAACATTTGACCCTCCAGGTAGAAAGGTTAATGCAGCCAGACTACTGTTGCGTCTGAGACAGGAGAACCGAACACTGGTGGATTATGCACTAGAGTTCAGGTCTCTGGCGTCAGAGGTCAAGTGGAATGAGCAGGCGTATATCGATGTATTTTTGAATGGCTTATCTGAAGTAATCCTTGATGAGGTTGCCACCAGAGAACTCCCTGAGAATTTAGAGGATTTAATTTCGTTCATCTCTCGTATAGATGAACGTTTAAGAGAGAGAACACTCGAGAGAGGAACCGGAGACCTTCTATTAGGTTAGCCCCCGCTTTTCCAAGTCCTGACTCCACGGTATCTTTGCTTCCTGAACCTATGCAGATAGGGTATACCCGCCTCTCTGAGGAGGAAAGACAGTACAGGAGAAGAGAGGGTTTGTGTATGTATTGTGGAGCTAAGGGTCATTTACTCTCAAACTGTTCTAACCGCCCGGGAAACGCTCGCACCTAAGTCTCTCTAGAGGACAGGCCTTGGGTGTTTCTATTTTGTCCTCTAATCCTAAGTATAAAGATCACAGGCTTCTGCTACCAGTTTCCTTAACTTGCGGGAGGGAAGTAGTAAGGGCTATGGCTTTGATAGATTCCGGTGCTGCTGAGAATTTTATCGACCAAGCCTTTGCCAGTAAAAACAATTTCCCATCCCAGCTAAGGGAGACACCCTTGGCCGTTGAGGCCATAGATGGTAGACCACTACTAGACCTTGTTATCTTTCATGAAACCATACCCATTGAGTTAAATGTTGGCATCCTACACGTGGAGAAATTATCTCTTCTGCTCATTTCGTCTCCTTCCGTTCCCATAGTTCTGGGGTACCCATGGTTGAAGGAACATAACCCTATTATTGATTGGGAGTTAGGGGAGATACTCTCGTGGGGCCAGGGCTGCCAGGATCGGTGTTTGTGCAAGGTTTCTCCATTAGCTAATATTAACATACAGGAGAATCCTACTCAGTCCACAGAAAGACAAATACCAGACCTTTAATTAGACTTAAGGGCAGTGTTTGACAAGAAGAATGCCGATTCTTTGCCGCCACACAGGTCATTTGACTGTAAAATTAAGCTTCTACCCGGGACTATGCCTCCGAGGGGCCATTTATATCCTTTGTCTGTTCAGGAGAACTCGGTTCTAGAGGAGTATATCCAGGAGAATTTAGAAAAGGGATTCATCAGGAGGTCTTCTTCTCCGGCCAGGGCGGGGTTCTTTTTCATTAAAAAGAAAGATGGCACGCTGAGACCTTGTATCGATTACCGAGGCTTAAATAAAATAACTGTCAGAAATGCCTATCCCATCCCACTGATTACCGAGTTATTTGATCGTCTTAAGGGCTCCAAAATCTTCACCAAGTTAGATCTCAGAGGGGCTTACAATTTGGTGAGAATCCAGCAAGGTCACGAGTGGATGACGGCATTCAATACCCGGTATGGCCATTACGAGTACACTGTTATGCCATTTGGACTATGCAATGCTCCTGCAGTATTTCAAGAGTTGATTAATGAGGTACTTAGGGAGTTTCAGCATGATTGTGTTATTGTTTACCTGGACGACATACTAATACACTCTAAGGAGATTGAGACTCACCATAGACAGGTCAGAAAGGTGTTACACAAACTTCTGCAACATGGTCTATACTGCAAATTGGAGAAGTGCAGTTTTGATCAGTCTCAGGCAGACTTTCTTGGGTACGTGATTTCTGGGGAAGGTTTTAAAATGGATCCTGGTAAACTCCAATCTATTTTAGACTGGCCTTTGCCCAAAGGACTCAAGGCTATCCAAAGGTTTATTGGTTTTTCCAACTACTATAGGCGCTTCATTAAGGGTTACTCCTCTATCATTGCGCCTATTACCAATATGACCAAACAAGGGGCTGATACTAAGTTCTGGTCTGAGGAAGCTCTTGGTGCTTTTAAGACTCTCAAGGAACTTTTTGCCTCAGCTCCCATTCTAGTTCATCCTGATACGACTCTGCCTTTCCTGCTCGAGGTCGATGCTTCTGAGACAGGAGTTGGGGCTGTTCTGTCTCAAAGGTTAGGGGTGGATAAACCGTTACACCCTTGTGGTTTCTTCTCTAAAAAATTTTCTGGGCCTGAGAGCAGATATGACATCGGGGAGAGGGAACTGTTAGCGGTCATTAAGGCTTTAAAGGAGTGGAGACATTTACTGGAAGGGACACTACACCCTGTTACTATCCTAACGGATCATAAGAACTTGTCTTATATTGGGGAGGCTAAGCGCTTGTCCGCCAGGCAGGCTCGCTGGGCTTTGTTCCTCACTCACTTTAATTATGTACTTACGTATAGACCTGGTTCTAAGAACTCTAAAGCCGATGCTTTGTCTCGTCAATATGAACCATCCACTATAACTGAACCACTTCTGTCATCCATAGTTCCTAAGGGGAATATCATCGCGAACACGAATCTCAGGATTCACTCTCCATTGCTTTCTGAGATCATGAAGTTTCAGCATTTGGCACCCAAACAGACTCCTGGGGATCGACACTTCGTTCCTGCCGCTCTCCAACTGGAGGTGCTACGCTGTCTCCATAACAGCAAGGTGGCTGGGCATCCTGGTATCCGCAAGACTTATGCGCTGGTCTCTAAAGATTTTTGGTGGCCTGACTTACGCAAGGATATTAAAGAATTCATCGGGGCATGTGAGGTTTGTACCAAGACCAAGCTACCCCATTCGCTTCCATGCGGATTTCTGCACCCTTTAGAGGTTCCTGAAAAGCCTTGGTCCTGTCTGGCAATGGACTTCATTGTTGATTTGCCTATCTCTAAAAAGCAGACTGTCATCCTCACTGTGGTAGACAGATTTACTAAAATGGCTCACTTCATTCCCTTACCTAAACTCCCATCTTCGCCCGAATTAGCGGAGATATTCGCCAGGGAGATTTTCCGGTTGCATGGGATACCTTCCCAAATTGTCTCTGACAGAGGCTCCCAATTTGTTTCCCGTTTTTGGAGATCATTCTGCTCCCAACTAGGCATCAAATTGAATTTCTCCTCTGCCTATCATCCTCAGTCCAATGGAGCTGCTGAACGCACTAACCAAAAAGTTGAACAATATCTACGTTGTTTCGTTTCAGAACACCAGGACGATTGGGTCGGTTTGATTCCTTGGGCGGAGTTTGCACACAACAATCTCGTTTGCGATTCTACTCATTCAAGCCCCTTCTTTATGAATTATGGTTTTCATCCGTCTATTCTTCCTTCGGATTCTCCTTCCCAGGGGGTGCCGTCGGTTGATGTTCATGTTGCCAATCTGAGGAAGTTGTGGGATCAAACTCGACAAATCCTTGTGCACAACTCTATGTTGGTTAAGAAACACGCTGATAAACGTAGAAGGGCGGCTCCGGTCTTTGTTCCAGGTGATAGGGTATGGCTGAGCACGAGGAACATCCGTTTAAAAGTGCCATCCATGAAGTTCGCTCCTCGTTATATTGGACCCTACAGGGTGCTGACCCGTATCAATCCAGTTGCGTATCGTTTAGCTCTTCCTAACACCTTACGCATTCCGAACTCGTTTCACGTTTCATTGCTGAAACCACTCATATGTAACAGATTTTCCTCCACAATAGCCCCTCCTCGCTCCGTTCAGGTGGAGGGTCAGGAGGAGTATGAGGTTAACTCTATTATTGATTCTCGAATCTCCCGGGGGAGAGTACAATATCTGGTTGATTGGAAGGGATATGGTCCTGAGGAGAGGAGTTGGGTACCTCAGGAGGATGTTCATGCTCCCCGTCTCCGCAGGGCGTATCATTCTCGCTTCCCATCTCGTCCCGGTTCATTCCGCCCGGTGGGCGTATCTGAGAGGGGGGGTACTGTCAGGGTACCTGTGGTCTCTACCTCCGAAAGAGGTAGAGACTTAGCTGTTCCTCCATCCAGACGGTCTGATGACTCCCTTCCCCGCGGTCTATCCGGTCATGCTAGGCCGGCCGCGAGGGAGTGACTGCCTTTTACAGCATCTAGGCAGGAAGTAGTCATCAGGACACTCCCCCGGAACGACCTGTCAGTCAATTACTGCAGGACCAATCAAGACGCCTCGGAGGCGTGGTTACTGCTCTGAACAGGGTATTTAACAGAGCTTCTTTCATTAGCTCATTGCCCTGTCGTGGTTCTAGCTTGTTCTAGTCACTCAGTGCTTGTGTATTCTATTATCCCTATTGGTTTTGACCCGGCTTGTTTACCTTACTCTGCTTATCTCTGTTACCCTTGTTTCGGCTTGTCTCTCGCTTACCTGTCTTCTGTTACCCTCGACCTCGGCTTGTCTTTGACCATTCTATACTGTGCTACTTACGTTAGTCCGGCCATTCTAAGGTCCGGTATACGTATCTGGCTACTGTTTGTACTCTGCGTGTTGGATCCCTGTCCCGATCCTGACACACACACACACAGCCACACATACACACAAGCAGTCCCATACATTTTGTAACAATGTCCGAACAAGAACAAGAACAGAGTCCAATAGTCCACATTAGGGAATCTCACAACAGGGAAGCAGGACCAGATGAGCTGTAGGACCAGAGATTTTCAGCGGGAAGAGTCCTTTCAGGTTGGATAACAACATGCCATCTTATTGGATCAGGCTGTGAAAACATAAAGAAACAGGAGCCGGGAGGTTAAGATCGATAATTGCAACTATTGTCAGGTACCAACTGAGGAGAAAAAAATTCAAATGAATACAAACCCACATCCTAGAGTGATTAGTAAACTTATCGTAACATAAACCAAACCTTGAGACATGGCCCCACTTACCGTACCAAAATTATTCGATGTGACTCATTGTGAACATACAAAATGGGTGGGGAAACCTGAATAATAAACGTGGGCGGGACAATACTCGCCTCCGTGTCTTTAATAAAATCATGACTTTTCGTCATGTAATAGCAAAATCATGCAATTTTATAACAAGACACGGAGGCTCATATTGCAAGTTTAAAGCTGATTAACTACTGCCGTAAAAGTATGTGGGGCCGGGCGAAAGTAAAATTCACGGAAAGTAGATTCCCTAGACCAGTCGGCTGTCCTCATAATATCTTCCAGACGAGCCCCTGCGGTCATCATCGAGGATGCTGAGGCCCCCCGGACCGAATGGGCGCCGAAGATAGTGGTATCGATGCCCGCCTGATCCAATAACCATCGCACCCAGCGTGACAAGGTGGTGCTAGAGACCGGTCGGAAGGGTGGTCGAAAGTACAGGAATAGCTGTGGGGATACATGTGAACGATGAAGTTTGGTACGATCTTCGTATTCGCGAAGGCAAGCCACGGGACATAATGCTGGAGAGGCAGGAAAAGCTGGATAGGACACCGACTTGATAGAGGTTTTTGTCCGGCGACTGATGTTGAACGTGACCCCATCCGGGGTGTATGACTTGGCATCGAAGTCCAGGGCTCTAACGTCCGAGACCCTCTTGCAAGATATGAGGCAGAGCAGGCAAACCAATTTGGCAGAAAGTTGCTTCAGGGAGAGCGCTGAGTTAGCGGGCCACGACGAGATAAAGGATAGTACAACGGACACATCCCATGTCGTGGAGTAGCGAGGCCTGGGTGGTCGGGAGAATCGCGAAAGCCCGGAGGAGCCGGCACACTAAGTGATGTTGACCCGCTGGGCATCCATCAAAACCTTGATGAATTGCAGAGATGGCTGACCTGTAAAGGTTGATAGTCCTGTAAGCCTTCCCCGCCTCGAAGAGGGACGTCAAAAATTGCAGGACCATGGTTACAGGGGCCGAAACGGGATCCGCGTCCCTAGCCATGCACCAGCTAGTCCAAGCTCGCCAAGCTGACCCATAAGCTCGTCTAGTTCCTGGGGCCCATGCCTCCACCAACAGGTGTCTAGTCGTGTCCGAAACTCCTTGGATTTCCCTGGGTCCCCGGAGATCCGCCATGCCAGGAGTGGGAGGGAGCCGTCCAATCGGAGCGGGTGACACCGTCCCATCGGGTCTAGCAGTAGATTGTGGTGTGATGGTAGTAGCCGTGAGTAGTCCATCGTCATCTCGAGAATTTGGGGGAACCAAGACTGGGTTTCCCAGAATGGGGTCACCATGACTAATTCTGCCCGGTGTCTGCGGGTCTGGAGGAGGGAGCGTGGAATCATGGAAAACGGTGGAAAGGCATATAGGAGGTCCCCGCTCCAGTCTTGCAGGAAGGCGTCTACTGCCTCCGCCATCGGGTCTGGTCTCCAGCTGAAGAATCGAGATAACTGGGTGTGGAGTCGGGAAGCGAAGAGGTCGATGGAAAATGGACCCCAGAGAGACGATAAACTGGAGAACGCCTCCGTGTCCAACTTCCAGTCGCTGGAGTCTGAAAGATAACGTGACCCCCAGTCCGCTTGGACGTTGTGGAGACCAGGTAGATACTCCGCTTGGACCATCAGGTTCCGTTCCAGGCAGAATTCCCAAAAGTCCTTGGCCAGGGCGGCCAGCACTGCTGACTGTGTACCCCCCAGGTGGTTGACATATCTCACCGCTGAGACGTTGTCCATGCGCAGACGGATGCAAGTTAGGGCTCTGTCCCTCGCGAAGCTGCGGATGGCGAAGGAGCCTGCCAGAAGTTCCAGTGCATTGATGTGAAGCCGTGACTCGGCTGCCGACCAACGGCCTCCTGTAGAAATCCTGTCGCAATGGGCTCCCCATCCGTGGAGGCTTGCATCGGAGTCGATTTGTGAATTCCGGTTGCGGGCCGAAGATCGCCTTGCCGTTCCATGTGGACAGGTTGAGAATCCACCAACGCAGTTCGTCTTTCGTTTTGGTGTCCAGTGACACCTGGTCTGCGTAGGATGCACCGGCTCTCAGGTGTGCGATCTTCAGTCTTTGCAGTGCCCGGTAGTGTAGTGGGCCCGGGAACACTGCCTGTATAGATGAGGCCAGTATGAGGCCAGCTGTCTCAGGGTGAGTTGGGGCCGTACCAGTGCTCTGCGCAACTCCTTGCGTATGGCGAGTATCTTGGACCTTGGCAGGCTCAGAGTCGCCTCCCCTGAGTCCACGAGGAATCCTAGGAATTCCATCCGCGTGGCGGGGGTTAGGCATGACTTTTCCCAATTGATAACGAAGCCCAAGCGGGAAAGGAGGTTTATGGCCAGCCGTAGGTGGGCAAGGAGAGTGGAGTGATCTTGAGCCATAAGGAGTATGTCGTCTAAGTATATGATTAGACGAACTCCCTGGCTGCGTAGCCATGCCATCACAGGGCGTAGTAGCTTTGTGAAGCACCACGGTGCTGAGGAGAGGCCGAAGGGTAGGCATGTAAACCGCCAAGTCTCGAGTTGCCATTGGAAGCGTAGGAGGTCTCGGGAGTCCAAGGCAATCGGCACTGTCAGGTATGCATCCCTGAGGTCTAGCTTTGCTAGCCAGACTCCGTGAAGGAGAAGGTCCCGTAGTAGGTGAATACCTTCCATTTTGAAATGGCGGTATCGGACTATGGCATTGAGGGGGCGCAGATTTATGACGGGCCTCAACTCTCCGCCTTTCTTTTCCACCAGGAAAATATTGCTTACGACCCCTGTGGGTTCGGGAGGTGCTTTTTCTATAGCCCCTTTGGTAAGAAGGGTGGAAAGCTCCATGTCGATCCGTCTGCGATCCTGGAGTGAAAAGCAGATCGGTCGAGGAGGGGGAATATGAACGAAGTTGTCTATCAGTTCTATGTGAAACCCTCGAATGGTAGTCAGTACCCAGGGGTCTGAGGTAATTTGTGACCAAGCTGGCAAAAAATTTTGGAGTCTGCCCCCTACACAAACATGAGAAAAAACATGAGGCTTGAGGTAATTCACCGTAGGGTCGTCTCGAACCAGATTGTCCTCGGAAGCCTCTAGATCGCCACGGGCGTCCTCGAGATGGGAAGAAGGAGGGGCGGGTGTTAGCCTCCTGGTATTGGGAGCATTGGTGAAAGGAGCCTCGTCCCGTGCCACGGGACTGGAAATAGTTCCGGCCGGACAGACGGCTCCTGGATCTGCCGGCCCTGGTAGAGACCCGTCCCTGGAAAACTCGCCTCATAGAGGATATCTAAATAAGATAGCCTTACGTCTCTCAATTGATAATGAGGTTATCCAGGGCAGTAAATGCCCCAACAAATCGACCCAGGTCCTTTATAAAGGAATCGCCGAAGAGGAGGCCTTGGGCGTCCCTACCGGCTTCTGTTATGGCGAGGTTAGCCAATTTGGGCTCTATCTTAAATACGATAGCCTTACGTCTCTCAATTGATAATGAGGTGTCAACATTCCCTGCAATACAGATTGCTCTCTGGACCCAGCCACGGAGGTCTTCAGGGTCAACCATGCGGTTTTCCGCTCTGGCGTCTTCCGCCAAATCAAATATTTTAGCCAATGGGCCAAATATGTCCAGGTGCTTATCCTGGCAGGATTTTAAGGCGGATTCGAGCCCCTTACGGGGATTCCAGCCTAGCTTGGTAAGGAATTGGGTCATCTTGGGGTCTACCTCGGGAGTGTCGCAAACTTTGTTAGGCACAACAGGCCTTGGACACTCTGCCCTCAATTTGTTGCGTGCCGCTTTGCTAAGTGGGTGACGCACCCACTTCCCCAAATATGTGGCAACGTGGTCGGCCGGGAGCCACTCTGCCGATCTCGGATGGTGTAAATCATCCAGGTCGAAGAGTGGAACGCAGCCGCGGAGTGCCTAGTCCCTGGTTCGCCTCCGGACGTCTCTGCCTGGGCATCTAGATTTGTGGGTAGCTTTCCTGGGTAAATCTCCCGGTGGGTCCACAGGAGGACGCGGCTGAGGCGTCGTGGAGCCCGAGTAGCGCTCGTCCAAAGGACGTGGCTGGAGGGCCTGGGAAATGGTGTGGGAGAGAGTAGAGGACATGGACCCCATGGCTGCCATAATGGCGTCTGTCACTGAGCGCTGAAGCGCTAAGAACTGAGTCCCATCTGAGTGGGTAGTTCTGTCGGAGCGAGCAGGTGAATTACCTGAGGTGACAGGGGCTTCTCCCCTGCTGAGTGGGGCATCAGACTCCCCAGAGGGAGGTGAACCAGAATTTAGTCTGGGTTTAGGCATTTTAGATAGAGTGAGAATAGTTAGGGAATCAATACTAAATCTCAGGAAAAACTGACAAGGAACAGATTTGGGTTAGTCACCCAAAGTACTAACAAGCAAAGAAAAAACTATCTCACCAGGGCCCAGACCAGTGCACACTCTGACAGGGAATAGGGAAGAAGAAAGGAAGTTTAGAAAATGGCCGCCGAGAATCTCGCGAGATTCGCGGGCAAAAATGAAGTAAGGTGAATAAAGAGAAACAACCGAACGTTCAGTTTAAAAGAGGTGAATTAGATGAATACAAGGTGAGTATAGGACAAAATACGAAACTGACGAACGGGCCGTTCGCAAGAAACAGGCGAACGCGGCAAACAGCCGAATGGCCCTAACTGCCGAACGGTGAGCGGCTAGTGTGCATTATGAAAGACAGCTTGAGAAAAAACGTGCGCAAAATGGCGCCGATGCGGGAAAAGCAATGAAGAAAGTAAAATGGAGAGTAAGAGAAAAATAAAGGGGGTCTGGACCCTGGGCACAATAGCAACTACCAAGTATGCAGAGAGGAAAAACAATTAAAGCAAGAAGCAATAAGGTAAATCAGGATAGAATAATGAAAATATAATATTAATAAAATACTAATAAAATACTAATAAAATTAATAACAATAATAAGAATATAGTAACAATAGCTAAAGGTTATATAGAGTAAAAAAATAATAATACTGAGAATACATTTAAAACGGTATTGAAAGAAATAATTATAAGGGCAAAGTGACATGTACTTATCTTTGATCGGAGCAGCAAAGAAAGAGGGATATGGAAGGGAAGTGCTGCCTAATATACCGGGACCTGAGCGGGGAGGGGCCTATGTTAATGTATGTTCTTCATTTTTTCATTATGTTTGTATTCTTTGCTGCTATTGGTGGACAGTAAAGAAAGGGTTATGCAATATGAGCCTCCGTGTCTTGTTATAAAATCCCCTTTCCCATAGACCAGCTACTGCAATCCCCAATCTCCCGAACTGCAAACTGTACGAATTCACCAACTCCCGAACTGCAAACACACGAACCCTGGAATCAGCCGAACAGGAAAAGCATACAATCCGCTTACACTCCTGGCAGTCAGCATACAATCCAATTCCTCCAAAGAACGAGACGACACATCGCTTTGAGGGTTAAGCAGGAACTCATTTACTGAGGGCTACCTGCCCAGTATTTATGCAGGTCTCCCACCTGGTGGACACTCCCCTAAGGGACCAAATGGGAGACTGAAACAGCAGACAGACATGTATCAGATTAGTACATACAGCCACAATACTTTCCCACAATGCATCCTGGCTTCCTCCTCTCTGTCCTGGAGATAATTAGTGAAGTAATTCAATTATCTCCCAGGACAAAGGCAAGAATCCATTACACACGTGGGGACACAAAGACAGACTATCACTTTAAAATACATAAAGACACATTTTATACATAAAACACAGACATGTAACATATCCCCAGATAGCTCAGGTCTGAGTGCACATTATTAGGTGAATGGCACTCAGACCACACGAATACAGTTTAATTGCCATGGAGCTAAAGTCTTTAATTATACAAACAGGCTCCATGGCATAGCTATCTGGGTTAAAGCATTCACATAAAACAAACTACCGAATTTACATGCATTCGTTTAATCCATACGAATTAGAACCAGGGGCTGGAGGTTCAGCGGTGCCTGCACGTAAAAGTGTCCGGGTTTGGTGCATGAAAGCCGGGCAGAAAAGCGCTGGCTGCCCGGGGAGCTCCAGAACACCGCCACCTAGCGGCCGCTAAGTGTAACAGCGGCCACCCAGTAACAATCAATTAAGCTGCGGTTAACCGCAGCTTCAGGGAGGTAAATTGGCAGCACACTCCAGCTTCTGGGTGGCCAATTAACGGCGCCGGACGGCTTCCCACGGCTCTGGGGAGGCTGAAAAATGGCTGTTTGTTCGGTAGATAGAATCTACCGAACGGCTGTGCAGAAAGGGAGAAATAAATCCTTCTGCACAATGAAATTAACTCTTTAGCTGCCGGTCCATAATCTAAAGGCAGCAGGCGAGCAACCAGGCCTCTCCAGTTCACCATCACACACAGCCAATAAACCCAGCACAAATATCACATACAACCAATACCACGCATATCACACACTGTGTGATATGTATGTATCACATACAACCAATACCAGTGTGTGATATGCGTGGTATTGGTTGTATGTGATATTTGTGCTGGGTTTATTGGCTGTGTGTGATGGTTATTTAATTCAGATAAAAACATGCATTTAGGCCTGTGTGTGAATGCAGGTGTATATTATTGCAAAGTTACATACACAGGCAGACAGTCATACACACAGACACACACACAGGCAGACACAGAATACCCATTACAAATATCACACACAGTCATCACATCTATCACATACACAGACAACACAAACATTACATAATACATGGATGACGGGGGGGGGGGGCACTGTGAAGATTTTTCGCACAGGGCGCCTAAAGGCCTAAGGCCGGCCCTGTGTTGAGGCAGTGCAGCTCCTGGAAACTGTTTGTTGGGGGAAGCAGGGACTCCTTCCTGCTTCCCCTGCAGCACTTATAGCTCCGCCCCCACCGCACAGGAAGCCCCGCCCCTGCAGCAGGGAAGCCCCATTCCTCCCACACCGGAAGCCCTGCCCCGCCACAATTTTTTATTTTTTTTAAAATCCCGGTCGCACAGCTCGCACACCCCTAAGGCCGGCCCTGCTTGCAGTACAGGAACCCACAAAAAGCAGCCTGGAGTCCCTGTACCTCCTCCCTCATAAGCTAAAATGGAAGCAGGAGGATAGGAAGGGAAATAACAAGTGGTGTGTGTGTGTGTGTGCATGTGTCTATGAATGACTGAAGGTGTGTTTGTGTAAGTCTAATATTAGGTGTCTGATTGTATATAATTGCGTGTTTGTGTATGCATATTATATATAAAAAGGAGAGTGGGCCCTCACAATTTTTTCTTGCTTAGGGCCACGCAAATGATAAAGGTGGCCCTGTTACCTGCTTCTTTCTATTTAAACCCTCGTAGAGTAGATAGACAAAGATCCTGACCCAACTGTAGTCCAAAGTCTTGAACTGCAAAATAAGTTGGCTATTTTACATGTGAAATTTGTTTTCCCAATCAAATTTTGGCCAAATTTGGAAATTCGGAAGCATCCGAATAGTAGAATTGACAGAAATCGAAACTAACTTAAAAAAAAGAACAATTTCAGAATGAATCATTTTATTTTGGGTCAATTCATTTCTATAAAGCAAAATTAAGGAAAATTAGGGACTTATTTACTAAGCAATTGAAACAGCACAATTAAGAAATATGGCTTTTCTCCATTTTGTTTAGTAGATAGCTCCCTGTTTTATTATCCTGTGTATATCATATAAATTGCATATACCTGTAGCACATACATTCAAAAAACATGCAGTATATACATTATGCATATATGAAGCATATACATTCTGTATACATGTGGTATATACGTCCTACCTTCATGCAACACATACACTAATCAGTCACAACATTAAAACCATTGACAGGTGAAGTGTCAAGGGGTGAGATATATTAGGCAGCAAGTGAACGGTCAGTTCATGAATGTTGGAAGCAGGAGAAATCTAAAAGCAAAAACATCTGAGTGACTTTGACAAGGGCAAAATAGTGATGGCTAGTTGACTGGGTCAGAGCATCTCCAAAACGGCAAGCTGCAGAAAAATCTCCCAGTCCTACAAAAATACAAATAGACCACACACAAACACATACACACAGTAGCCACAAACACAACGTCACTGACAATCTACATACACATAACTCCGGAAATAGCCTCACATGCAATACCACAAGCAACCCCACAAACACACACCACCAGAAAACACAATATGACATCATCCACATTCATAATTACATAAGCAGCCCCCATACACAACCCACATTCATAGATATACAAAATACCACAAACTACTCATGAACATATACAATAGAACAGCCTACATATACACAAATACAACACTACAAAGCAACTGCAGCACCCATGAATAACAAGCAGATTACGGCAACATACAAACCTTCATTTAAAAGAAAATAGGACCAGCAAGTCAAGGGACTTCAAGATCTTGTTTTGGCACAGTACTACTGAAAGGTTGCCTACCTTTAGTCTAACAGACAATCATTTACTTATTGCTGGACTGGCTGATTTATGAGGCAGATGGCAATAGCCCAGCATATGCCGATTACAGCGTGTACTGGTTACTGAGACTACCTGCACCCCTGTAACATGGGCTGACAGGCATTGGAACACTAGGACAGCTTGTCACAATGGGTCAATGACTGTGGCAGCCTCTGTAAAGCTATTGCTAGATGCTTGAGACATCCTGCAGTGGCTGTTACATGCTGCGTTTGACATGTGCCAGCTGTCCCCATGCTGCCCTATGTCAAAGAGCATCTGCAAGTTTTAATATACTGTCAAAGAAAATGTATGCCTCATGTAACCACCAGAGAGCTCTTGCTTGACTGCATAATTTGTGATGAGTCCAGCAATAGTGGGCTGCATTATAGCAGCGGCTATGTCTGACGATGTACAGTGTATGTCTTCTCACAAAGGTCATAAGTAACTGTGGTTTATATTGAACATATTTTGTCACAACTCCTTAATTGCAGTGAATGCAAAAGCCTAAAAATGACTTCATCAGGACCGTGTGAAGTGGTCTAGTAGCTATGGGGTTAATTATTGCTGTTCACAAGAGACAGAGAATTTGTCTGTTCATTTAGTGAGGATTATTACATTCCAAAGGACTTATCTTCTAACAATTACAAACTGCAATGGAACTATTAGTTTCTGAATAAATTATTTTGTTTTGCATTGTCTATGATGTATCTGCTTTCTGTATCAGAACAACAAAAGCATAGCTGGTCACACTTGCTTTCATCGGGATTGTAGAATTAACTTGTCTTGTTTTGGTTGTATACATAAGCATGAACAATCTCAAGGACACTAACATGTGAAGAAGGTCAATAATAGGACATGGTGAAAGGAATGACTCATTGCTTTAGTAAACTAACAGCTACAATAACAGAGTGCATTTAAAGGGACACTATAGTCACCAGAAAAACTACAGCTTATTGAATTTGTTCTGGTGAGTAGAATCATTACTTTCAGGCTTTTTTTTCTGTAAACACTATCTTTTCAGAGAAAAAGCAGTGTTTACATTACATCCTAGTGATAACTTCACTGGCCACTCCTTAGATGGCTGTTAGAGATCCTTCCTGGGTGATGGCTGCCTAAAATGCATCAAAACATTTAGTGTCTCCTCCCTCTGCATGCAGACACCGAACCTTCCTTATAGAGATTCATTGATTCAATTCATCTCTATGAGGAGATGCTGATTGGCCAGGGCTGTGTTTGAATTGTGCTGACTCTGCCCCTGATCTGCCTCCTTGTCAGTCTCAGCCAATCATATGGAGAAGCATTGTGATTTGATCAGAACAACACTTCTGATGATGTCAGCAGGTAGCTTGCTGTTCTGAGGCAAACAGCATGCAGAGCTACAGCTTCAGGCTTGAATACAAGTAAGATTTTACTTTATTTAGGGAGGCATGAGGACACCAGGGGGGCTAAAGTGAGAATTTAATGTGAATTCCAAATATTAGGCCAAAGTATCTGAAATTTGTCGTATTGGTTATTTCAGTCTCAAGATTCAAATAATTCACTTTTTTATATATCACTTAAGTAAATGTGCATGCTAATGCAATACTGTAGCATTCTAATGGAAAGGGAGGACATGGGTCATAGGTTTGCACAGAGCACCCCTTCCTGCCTGTCATACATTGCAGCATGGCCATAGTGGACCCGGGTTGACTATTTTATTTTATCCTTTACCCTAGTTTCATGGGGAGGAGACTTCTTCTCATGCAGCAGGGGCAGTGTATGGCACCCCACTGCCTGCTAACATTCACATAAAGAAGGGAAGCAGAAAGGACTAGACTCCAGGGACAATAGGTAATTGAGCGCCCTCTCTTCTTCCTCAGTGTCTATACTAGTAAGGAGCAGGAGAAGAATATATAATCACTGTGTGTGTGTGATTGAATGTGGATTTGGGTGACTGTGTGTGTAACTGTTTGTGACTGTGTGTATGTGAGTGACTGTATGTGTAACTGTGTATGGCTATATAGGACAGTGTGCTTGTGACTTTACGTGACTGTGCATGCGTTTGACTGTGTGTGTAATTGTATGATTTTGTTGTAATAGTGTATGATTGTGGGTTTTAGCAAGGGGAGAGGGGGTGCCAACATACACATCGCCCTAGGTGCCAAGTAACCTTAATGGTGTAGGTAACTCATTCTCTCATCACCTTTTGTCTTGACTATGGCTTTCCTGACAAATATTTGGTTGTGGAACTCATTTTTATATTATACACGTGACTCATTGTATCCTAAAGTCAATAAAGATAGTAATATTAATTATGATAATACATTATAACACTAGACTTGAATACACTATCAGTTAAAAAATACCATTCTAATCGTTTTTAACCCCTTAAGGACAGAGCTTCAGAAGCTTGTCTTTCACTTAATGACAACGGCATTTTTTGCATTTTTTGCTGTTTGCGTTCAACTGCAATTTGCATTTTACTAATTTATTGCACCGACACATATTATATACTGTTTTTTAAAGGACAGAAAGGGCTTTAATTTGATGTAACACATATATATATAAATGCTTATTTATTATAAAAAAATACAGCAATATGCAAAAAAATGAATTTTTGTGTGTTTTTTTTACAGTTTTTGCAATAATAATGTGTACATAATTAGTGCAGGTTAAGGAAAGTAATTAAAAATAAATTCATTTAGTTGTTCTGAATTACAGAATATATAATGTGTCTGGGATTTTCAGTTTTTTTTGGTAGTTACAGGTCACAAAGCACAAGGAGTAAAATAAACTTTTTATGTGGAGCGATTTTAGAATTTGGTATGTTTGTCTTGTAAGCCTAATAGCCATAAAAGAAAACAAAATTGCCACACAAAAGTATATATTTATATAAAGTAGACACCACAGGCTATTTACCTAAGGTTGTTTTGACACTTTCTACGTAGCCATTTTACCGCCAACCTCTGCTAAATATTGGAGTAAAATTGTGTTTTTTGGGGGTTTTCGCACACAAACTTATAACAAAGAACTTCTCATGTGTATTTTGTAAAGTTGGTGTGTGCTATTCCTGTACAAAGTTTTATGTGTTCAGTTACTTCTGCTGAGTACAACGGTACCCCCATTGTATGTCTTTGGCACTATTTCGTGAAGCTACAGTGCCATATAGGAGACCTGTACTTTTCAGTATTCACAGTAGAATTTTGAGAGACGGATTTAATGAGCCTATGCTTCCATTTGGGGTATTATACCAGTTTGACTGTTCAAAAAAAACCCACAAAGGCCTACCATTTGTAAAAGTAGACACTCCAGGGTATCTCATAAGGTGCATATTGTGCCTTAACATGCCCCCATTTTTTTACCATTACCTGCCAAAGTATGTGGTAAAAAATAATTTTGTGCATTTTTTACATACTGATTGCATTTTTGCTTTGCATTTTGTATATTTCATGTGTGCCACTAAGTTCAAACCCCCCAAATTATGCTCAGCTAAGTCTTCTGAGTAAAAGGACACCCCCATTGTATGTCTATGGCACTATTTTGTGAAGCTACAGTGCCATATAGGAGACCAAGCCATATCAGTTTTGACCGAACTTTGAATTTTGACGCCGGGCCTATGTGCAATTTCCAAGCATCTTTGCAGGTTTTAAATTCAAACTACCCCACAAAGGCCTACCATTTCTTAAAGTAGACACCCCAGGGTATTTCAAAAGGCATATTTTGAACCTTAGCGTGGGATCATTTTTCCGCTAGCGTGTACCAGGTGTAGTGGTAAGCGTTTTTTCTGCCTTTTTGACACACAAAGTGAGTTTGCGCAGTATATTTTTCAAACCTTATGTGTACTCCGACTGTATAATACTTCATATGTTGCTCAACTATGTCGGCTGAGTACAGCAATAGCCCCGTATGTACCTTTGCCAGGTATATGTGGACATTGAAGGGGCACATTTGAGACACAGCCATTCCAGTTTTTTTCAAACTTTGAATTTTTACGCTGTGTCCATGTCCCATTTTAGAGTATTTTACAAGGCTATATAAACCAAATACCCCATAAAGCCATACCATTTCTTAAAGAAGACATCCCAGGGTATTTCAAAAGGCATATTTTGAACCTTAGCGTGGGATCATTTTTCCACTAGCTTGTACCAGGTATAGTGGTAATGAGCGTTATTAAATGTATTTTTTTACTTTTTAAAACTTTTTTTACTTTTTAAAACTATTTTTTAAACTTTTGTTTTGATTATTCATTTTTTTAAAGTTTCCTAAACTTTCGTAAAACTTTTTTTTACAGATTTAACATTTTTCTAAGCTTTTTTTTTTACGTTAACCCCTAACTAGCAGTAAGCAGCACTAACAGTAAATTCCCCATTTTCCCATAACTCCCACCCACCCCAGCTAGCAAAATATTTAATTATACAATATTTAAATTAGTTAATTAAATAAATTTAACCCCTGAGGGTTAAAAAATAAATAAAAGTTAATCGTCAGGGGTTAAAAAAAAAATTAGATCACAGTATAATACTGTGATCTGTATTTTGATCACTGTAGGCAGTGATCGACTGGCAGGGAAGGGGTTAATTTTTATTTGGACTGGGTAAAGGGTTTATTTTTTTATTTTTTACTTAAACGTTATTAAAACTTTTTTTTTACTTACTTTTTTAACTTTTTAAAGCTTATTTTTAAACTTTTTTTTAACGTTAACCCCTAGTTAGCCTAATACTAAATCCCCCAATTCCCCACTAGCTTCCACCCTCCCCAGCTAGCTAAATTTATCATTTTAAAATATTTAAATTAATTAATAAAATAAATTGAACCCCTGAGGGTTAAAAAAAAAAAAAGAATTAACCCTCAGGGGTTAAAAAAAATCAGATCATAGTAAAATGTAATCCCTGCCAATTGATCACTGTAGTCAGTGATCAATTGGCAGGGAAGGGGTTAATTTTTTTATTAAAATGGGTAAAGGGGGGATAAAGGGGGGTGGGATTTTAAATAAATTTTATTTTTTTGTCACCAGGGGGCAGGATCAACACTGGTCCATCTCCCTGCACTTCACACTGAACCCGGAAGTGCAGGGAGGCGGAGGTGAGTATACACAGCACATGTGCCCGCTCTGGCATGCTGTCAGAGCGGGCACATGTACTGGGGCAGCCGGATCCGGTGCTCCCGGTCTGCCTCTAATGCAGAGGCAGACCGGAGCACCATTAACCCCACGATCGCCGCGATTGCGGCGATCTGGGGTTAATTTAAACGGGTGACGGACGAGGTCCGTCACTCGGCGTTAACGCATTCCCCTGAGTGACGGACCTCGTCCGTCACTCGTCGTTAAGGGGTTAAATAATAATTTTTTTGTTTTAAACTTGGGAAATTATATGCACAAGGTTATTTGCAAGAATATTTAATTATAGTTTATTGGTAAACATTAACATACTCACACTAAGTGGGTCAATAGAAGTTTTATGAAAACAGGGTCATACCTGTCAGCACTTGCACGGAGGCTACAAGGGAGTTATTTACAAAATTGAAAAATTACTGTAACCTGAGAACTTCTAACTCTATGGATGATCATACAACTGGCAACCTGGAATGCTTGACCCAGAATATAACGTGGATTCATTAACTTGCCCCGCTTTTAACATTGTGCTCCAACCATGGGCGTCTGCAGAAATTTTTCCAGGAAGGGGGCATAATTGTAATGACATCCATGTTCTGCCCCTAACTGACAATGTCATGAAGGGGAAGGGCAGGGCCGGACTGGCCCACCGTGATACCTGGGGCCAGGCAGACAGCCCTTATCATCCTGGCTAATGTAATTTAAATATTTTCCCCTCTGACTGTGCCAGCCTGTGTCAGTCCTAGGGGTGTAATGAGGGAGGAGCTGGGGGGCTGTTGCGGCCACAATTAAGCTGCTGGCAGCAGGAGGGAGGCCTGACAGTCTCCCTTCATTATTTACCTTAATTTCTGCCGCATGCCCGTCCCTGCATGGAAGTCCCACCCCTAGAATGGAAGCCCAGCCTCCTGCATGCAAGCACCGCCCCCACACACATTGCTGACCTCGCTGGATGGCAACTTCACCTACCAGTGACAGGTAAGCTTCAGCTATAACAGTGATTGTGTGTGTGTGTGTGTGTGTGTGCCTGCTAGTGAGTGAGCTTGTGTGTGTGTGTGTGTGTGGTTGTGTGCCTGCTAGTGAGTGAGCTTGTGTGTGTGTGTGTGTGTGCCTAATGGTGAGTGAGCTTGTGTGTGTGTGTGCCTGATAGTGAGTGAGCTTTTGTGTGTGTGTGTGAGAATGTGTGTGTGTGTCTGTGTCTGCTAGTGAGTGAGCTTGTGAGTGTGTGTCTGCTAGTGAGTGAGCTTGTGAGTGTGTGTCTGCTAGTGAGTGAGCTTGTGTGTGCACCTTCTAGTTAGTGAGCTTGTGTGTGTGTGTGTGTTATTAGTTATAGCTCTATTAATCGGTGCATACCACTCATGAATTCTGTCAGAATGTTTTGGAACAGTTTGATAAAGCCTGGGGTTCTCAACTGCATATATAACCAGATTCCTCTAAAGCAAAATTTTAGAAGCATATCATCATATCTCCATTGTAGGTGTGGCATTGTGCCAATGACTCGTTCGCAGGGAAAAGTAAAGGGTGGCCACAGAATATCTAGACCATGTGTATTACACACTGCTCAGAATCACAAGATGCTAGTGAGTGAGCTTGTGTGTAAGCGCCTGCTAGTGAGTGAGCTTGCATGTGTGTGTGTGCCTGCTAGTGAGAGAGCTTGTGTGTATGTCGGTGAGCGAGTGTGTGTGTGTCAGTGAGCGAGTGTGTGTGTGTGTCAGTGAGCGAGTGTGTGTGTGTCATTGAGTGAGTATGTGTGTGAGCATCAGTGAGCGAGAGTGTGTGTGAGCATCAGTGAGCGAGAGTGTGTGTGCGCATCAGTGAGCGAGAGTGTGTGTGCGCATCAGTGAGCGAGAGTGTGTGTGCGCATCAGTGAGCGAGAGTGTGTGTGCGCATCAGTGAGCGAGTGTGTGTGTGCGCATCAGTGAGCGAGTGTGTGTGTGCGCATCAGTGAGCGAGTGTGTGTGTGTGCGCGTCAGTGAGCGATTGAGTGTGTGTTTAGGTGATCAGTCCCCCTCCAATCACACGGGTAAGGGGTTTTTACTCACCTTCTCTCCCCCACGCTGTGCTGGTCTCGCCGCAGTTGGCCCTGCTTCCATGACTGCGATCATCTATTTTGGTGATCTCAGCCAATCCAATGCTTTCCTATAGGAAAGCATTGGGGGCTATTGCAGATGTGTGGCAAAACACCATGCTGCGCCAATTGGCATCTCCTCATAGAAATAAATTGAATGAATGCATCTCTATGTGGAGGCGCTAAACCTAGGTGCTGCATACTGTGCAGCACTGACCCAGGATGCACTCTAGGAGCCGTCTGAGTGACTTTCACTAGAAGTGTTAGTAGGCAACAATATAAATACTGCCTTTTCTCTGAAAAGGCAGGGTTTACATTGAAATGTGTGGAAGGATAGGTTATAGACACAAGAACAACTACATTAAGCTGTAGTGGTTCTAGTGGTGACTATAGTGTCCCTTTAAGAATTGTATTTTTTACATTGAAAACCTGACTCCTAAATTTGTTTGTTGGCTCCTAGATTCAAAGCAAATTGAATATATATCTAGGGGGGCAAGAAATAGCCTTACATATTACATGTGACCATATATGGATATGAATGATTTATGGGTCTGGCATAGATTTTTTTTCCAGGGCTGCTTTGTAGCCCCAGTCCGGCACTGGGGAAGGGCATAGTCATTATCACATAAAGCACAGGCATTCAGAGGATTAAGAAACCTGATGCAAAAGTTTAATAGAAGAATCAATTTGCCATTTTCTGATTTGATACACACGTGGACACACATACAGTTGCGCAGACCCACAAACAATACACAGATACAAACGCTGCCATACATGCAGATGCACAGACACAAAGATAAAAACACTGACACACATGCAGATGAACAGACACAGATACAAACACTGACACACATATAGATATACAGACACAGAAGCAAACACTGACACACATCTAAAAGCTGTACAGAATACAGACAGGTGATGGATTAAGTTAGAAAGTGAGAATGATGGCTTCAGTGAAGAGGTGTGCCTTTAGAAGTGTGAAAGATGATAGGGAGATGGCAGATTTAATGTGGGGAGAGAGCTCATTCCTGTGGTAGGGGGCTAAGAGGGAAAATAAAAGGAATATAGAGGGAGAGCCGAAGTGTTGGGGTTGGGTAAATGAGGTGGAATTTAGGTAACGGAAAGAACATGGAGCAATTTGAACACAAGGGTAAACCATTTGAAGAGATACTACTGGTATATCGGAAGCCAGAGCTTTTGAAGAAGGGTTACTGCATAAGTCAAATGGAGCATGTTGAGGAGTATGTATGTAATTGCATACTGCAGTCAATGCAAGCAAAAAACTTTGGGTTTTTATTGTCTAGGTTACTCTGACACTCATCCTTGTGTAAGAATTATAGTTTTTTGTTTTGTGCTGTTGCAATGCAAAGTTGAATGTCAGGCTTCAAAAGACAGAAGTTCTTTTTGGAACAGTGGTCTAAGGCTGCTTCATTCAGGGATTACAGTGGCAAGGTTAGGGGCCAACTTTGTAGAGGTAGCTGTCCTCAGAAAGAGTGAGGGCCTGCTAAATAGTCTGATGCCACTTGCAGAGTGTCCCGGAGAAAAATAACCAAAAGAGACCATACCTGCTTGGCAAAAGGAACAGCTAGAGTAGACTAAATATGTAATACGGAGCAGGTAGAGGGGACATACCCTGCCTTTAAAAAGGGGGAGGCAGAGGAGGTCATACTTGCCTGGAGGAAGGAGTAGGCTGAGGGGAGAATATCTTTCATTCCAGTTCCACCTGTGGTGATCCCTGGTGCAAGGGAGAAGGGACAGATGACATTGTTAGACAGGGCTGGATCCTGAGCTGGTACCAGTCACCCCCTGTTACCACACCAATTACCATGATATTTACATACTGTCTGAATTAAAAACAGAAACATAACAGTGTGTAAGATGGCGTGGAAAAATAGATGGTGAATAAATCTGATTTGGAAGTAACCCATAAATAATGGAAATGATACAGATGTCAAGAGAGTATCATCTTGTTATTTTAGGGAGTAATCATGCATCAATATATGAGAAGAGGACCCTCATGATTAAGTAAGAGTTGCTCAAAGTTAACCTTTTCTTAATCCATTAGTAAGTGAAGAAAAATCCCAGGCTAGTGAGATCAGGAAGCAATCTAAGCATATTTCCTTTCCATTATATTTCCCAGTAATGCTTCTTAAATTGGCAGTATCATTAAAGATAGCAAAGTCATGCTTGACATGTGATTCTGATATAACGTAGACAGTGATCTGTAGAGACATTTTAGAATGGTGCTCTGTGTTGTTACATACATAGCATTAAACAGGAAATGTACAAAAGTAATGTGCATACATTACTAGACTGTGAGAGTTTGTTAAGAATCCTTAAAGGGACACTGCAGTCACCAGAGCAACTACAGCTTAATATAGTTGTTCTGGTGTGTAAAGTATGTCCCTAAAGAAATTGCCTAAGGTGTAGGGCTGTAGGCAGACCCTCTAAACAGTGATTTAGATGCCTCCAAACTTTCCCACTTTATTTTGGAACAGTCATGATCTTGGGGAGCTATCACGCAGTCCAGCTTTAGTTCCCTGGTGTCCCGTATCTGGGGACACCATGGAGCTGTCCCCGGGCAGCATAGCAGGAACGCATTGATACCGGAGAAACTGACGGAAGCCAAGCACAGAGAGATGGACACAGGTTTCTTCAGGAAGGAAGAGATTCTTTATTGGATCACCGATCGGGACTCAGAGGGACTAGCGTCACCAAAATACAGCAAAGTCTGAGTACTGAATACATAGAGTACATTCCTTATATAGCACTGTAGCTCCTCCCACAATTAACTACACCCACACATACCCTTAACCTATTTAATAAATAGAGTCTAAACTCATCCATCCGGTCTAACCACGTGGCTCATCTGATACAAAGGAGAGGGACGCGTAATTCCAGTTCTTACATTCCTGCACCTGGTCAGTACAGTGATAACAGTATCTTAGCTACGTGTAATTAACTAACTGATACTACAAACACATATACATACATATGCCTTGTGGCAATCTTAGCCTGCTAAACTTGTATTTTACTGGAATTACATCACATTCCCCCCTTTGATGCCTCTGATATTTCACAATTACTTGAGGCATCACTTAACCTTGGTTTGCATATACCTCAGGTTACCATGAACCAGACCAGACTTATCTTATGATGTGAATCTTTTAACACTCATCTTCCTGCATTGGTTCTCCTTGATCTAGAGCCTTATACTTATATATCGCCATTATCTGTGCAGCAGCCTTCCTCTCTGCTATACTTCCTATCAGGCTTTGCACAGACCTAACTACTAAGGGTATAAGACACGGTAGGAGTAGACACAACAGTAAAATCAGTAGGACTCCACCTACCACTGCCTTAAGCCCTCCAAACCACTCATACCAGCTACCAAACCAACTACTTGGATTGTACCCTTTCCATACCTGAGTAGGCACATGCACTAGTTTAACCATATGGCTAGTAAGCTCAGCTATTGCTTGCCCTTCGTCATCTATTTGAAGACAGCAATTGCTCAGGTTAAACTTCCCACATACACCTCCCTCTACTGCCAAAAGGTAATCCAAGGCTAATCTATTTTGGTACACTGCTGTCCTCATCCTGGTATTATGCTTCGCTAGAAGATTGAGTGCTTGTGAGGTCTCATTAGTAATAATCTCAACCACCGCCTGTAATCTTATAATACGGTTGAGCATATAAATTGGGGTTCTATAACCAAAGGTACCATCTTCTGCCCACGTGGCTGGCCCATAATAATCTATGATACGCTGGGGAGGCCATTCATTATCTTCCCAGGTGCCTATCTCTAAGGGTCCCCTTTTCTTCCTATGATTCACATCATACACTTTAACACCTAAAGTCTCACCTGTTTCAATCGGTAACAAGAAGAAGGATGGTTTGAGCATACCCAACACACGTGCCCCTTCCCAGTCCTGTGGCAACTCCGAATAGGCTTTCTTACCACAGATCCAGTACAAATTTGCTGGGGCTCTCCAGGTAGATGTGATGGATAAATCAAACCACACATCCTTTAAACTGGCATATCTAGCAAACGGGTTAGATGGTTCTGAGACATTTGAAGCCGACCACCAAGTTGTATTTTTAGTATCATCATCATAAGCTTTTTGCCCTAGACAAGTTAATTCTCCTACAGAAGTATTATACATTATTCCTTTCCTTGCTATGCAAACATAACCTATGATGGAGGTCTTTAATCTCCACTCAGATTTACCTCTAACACTCAAATGATAATCGGCTTGTGTAGATATTAGTTGGTCAACTGCCTCAGAACCGGACATTACCTCCTTTGCTTCCCAAGGCCATTGGTCTCCCATGTTAGTACCTCCACACACATAGCAGTTGGTAACATTAAGACTACCGGCAATACTTTCAGCTAGGTCAATGAACAGGTTTTTAGCGTTATGGGGGATCTTATTATCTATACTCATCTCTTCATAAAAGGAATGGTATACTTGATGAGTCTGGGAGGATACCGTATCAGTCTCTATTCCTATAAACAATAATGTCCCAGGATCTAAACCCGTCCCGTATATCTGAAACCCAAATAAATTTCCATACTTATCTAGGAACTTGTCGGGGTTATTAATAAGTATATGGACTGGGTTGCATTCCATAGACTTACAATAAGGGCTAGTCGGCAACTTAGTCACTATCATGTCTTTATCTACTGTCTGTCCCCAAGTCGCCCACCCCACACAAGACCAATATGGACAAAAGTTATAGTCTTTATTTGGGCATCTAGGACTCACATATTTATTTTTACTACTGGGACAAATATATTTATCATTAGACCCATACGTCCTCTCCCATCTAAGATCCCCACATACATTCCACGGTTTTCTACCACTTGATATCGCCTTACATGCATCAAATAGCAGAACACCCGAAGAATGTACGGATTCTAACACCGTCTTATTAATTAGGGTCCCCTGAGGATCTCCATTCCTGAGAGTCAACCAAATTGTACGAGGTTGATACTCTGGACTGAAGCACTTAGGTTCTCCTACTCCTAAATGGCACACACTATAGTCTATATTTAGGTATCTACATCTTGATACCTCTCCTTTACATTCGTATTGTGAATGCCAAATTAGGGTTTGGGAAATATGGTTACCTGTTCTCGTAGTCTTAATGCATACCTCACAGCTAGGAGTGTCGGTACCTCTACCTTCCTGAATATAAAAACACATATAAATAAACACAATCAAAAGCACATCTTTCGCCGTCATCCTCAGTCTTCGTCCGTGCGATGGAACCTCAGCTTCCAGGATGTGAGGGCTGCAGGGAATGGAGTTCTGCTCGTCTTCACAGGTGTCCCTTCGAGACTTTCCTGGCTTATACACTATGTGTTGGTAAGCGGACAGGCTTTATTATGGCCTTCTCACTCACACCTGTAACAATAAAATTTGTAATCCACAATAATTCCTCGTTACTCCGACTGAGTAGTGCGTTTCAACCGGATCTTGCAGGGATTCTCTGGATCTGCTGTAATTTGCCAAGAATCGACTGCTGCTGGTTTAACCCTGGAGTGATGTATCCACGGAGTTACTTCGGCTACTTTTATCGCTGTAGGGGTAGACAAAAGAACAACATAAGGACCTCTCCACTTGGGCCCTAACGGTACATTATTCCACTCTTTAATCCACACTTGGTCTCCTGGATGATAACTATGAACAGGGGGATAAATATTCACAGGTAATCTATCTTGTACCCATTTCTGTACCTCCTCCATAGTCTTACCCAACTCTACAACCTGCTGCCGGGTAATTCCTTCTCCCAACTGACTCAAGTCCCCCCTTAAGTTACCAAGTACGGGAGGTGGTCGCCCATACATGATTTCAAAAGGAGAGAGGCCCATCCTTCTGGTAGGGGTACTGCGGATTCGCAATAAAGCTATGGGTAAGAGAACGTTCCACTTAAGTTGGGTTTCCTGACACATTTTAGCCAACTGGTTCTTTATAGTTCTATTCATTCTCTCTACCTTACCAGAACTCTGGGGTCTATATGCAGTATGAAGCCTCCACTTTATACCAAGCATATGAGTCAGTTGTTGTAGGCACTGATGAACAAAAGCTGGACCATTGTCCGATCCTATAGAACAGGGTAGTCCATATCGGGGTATTATTTCTCGTAGCAGGAATCTTACAACTTCTCCTGCTTTCTCTGTACGAGTAGGACATGCTTCTACCCAGCCTGAATAGGTGCACACAATTACCAACAGGTAACGATGTCCACCCGATTTAGGCATTACTGTAAAGTCTATTTGTAGATCGGACATGGGGAGTCCCCCCATAAACTGGACTCCTGGTGGCTTTACTGGTCCTTGTCTTGCATTATTCTTAGCACACGTTACACATCTGCGTACAATGGCCTGAGTCAAGTTGGACAATCTTGGTATGTAGAAATGTTTCCTGAGAGATTCTTCAGTACTGTCTCTCCCAGAATGTGTCCCGTTGTGATAATTTTGGACAATTTCTACCGCTAGTGATGCTGGTATGACTATTCTTCCATCTTCTAGCTGATACCACTTGTTCTCCAAATACTTTCCCGGTTCAGTCTTTAACCACTCCTCTTCTTGAGCTGTATAAACTGGAGTCCATTGGGACAGTGGAGTTGGTATAAGAGCAGCTATATGCCCCACATACTCCTGTCTTCCTGATTCAGCAGCACGCTTAGCTGCACTATCTGCCATCCGATTTCCCTTGGTTACATCACCATCTCCTCTCAGATGCGCTCGACAATGTATGATACCGACTTCTTTCGGCTCCCACACTGCTTCCAATAGTTGTAGGATTTCAGCTGCGTACTTGATTTCTTTGCCTTCTGAATTCAGTAGTCCTCTTTCTTTATACAAAGCTCCGTGGGCATGAGTGGTTAAAAACGCATACTTAGAGTCCGTATAGATATTTACTCTTAAACCTTCAGCCAATTGTAACGCTCGTGTTAGTGCTATTAATTCTGCCTTTTGTGCTGATGTTCCTTTCGCCAGTGGCCGAGCTTCTATCACCTTGTCTATTGTTGTCACTGCATATCCTGCATAGCGGATCCCTTCTTTCACATAACTACTGCCGTCGGTGTAATATTGAACATCGGGGTTCTGGATGGGAAAATCACGAAGATCTGGTCTACTTGAAAATACTTCATCCATTACTTCCAAACAATCATGTTGACTTTCAGTAGGTTGCGGCAAAAGGGTAGCTGGATTTAAGGTGTTTACAGTCTCTAAATGCACTCTTGGGTTTTCACACAACATTGCTTGATACTTGGTCATACGGCTGTTACTAAACCAATGATTTCCTTTGTAATCCAACAACGTCTGTACTGCATGTGGGACTCGTACATAAAGTTCTTGACCCAGAGTGAGTTTATCGGCTTCAGCTACTAGCAGGGCGGCTGCAGCTACGGCTCTTAGACAAGGTGGAAGTCCGCTGGCCACTGCATCCAGTTGCTTAGACATGTAGGCAACAGGTCTTTGCCATGATCCCAAGTACTGTGTCAATACTCCCACAGCCATTCTTCTTTGCTCGTGTACATATAAGTAGAATGGTCGTGTGTGATCAGGTAGACCTAATGCTGGGGCACTCATCAAAGCCTTCTTCACATCTTCAAATGCCGTTTGCTGTTCTTGGGTCCATAAGAAGGGGTCGTGCTCTGTACCTTTGATGGCTGCGTACAGAGGTTTTGCCAGTATCGCATAGCTGGGAATCCATATCCTACAGAAGCCTGCTGCCCCCAAGAATTCTCGCACTTGTCTTCTATTCTTGGGTATTGGTATTTGGCAGACAGCTTCTTTTCTCTCTGGCCCCATAATCCTTTGACCTTCAGAGATATGGAATCCCAGATACTTGACAGTTGGCAAACACAACTGAGCCTTCTTCCTGGACACCTTGTATCCTGCCTTCCAGAGAATATGTAGTAGATCGTGCGTTGCTTGCTGACATTTTTCTTTTGTAACTGCTGCTATCAACAAGTCATCTACATATTGTAACAATACACATTCTCCTGGGATAGACTCGAAATCCAGTAGATCTTGACTTAGAGCTGAACCAAATAGGGTAGGTGAATTTTTAAACCCTTGGGGCAGTCTTGTCCAAGTCATTTGGCGTTTTGAGCCCGTTACAGCGTTCTCCCATTGGAAAGCGAAAATACATTGGCTTTCTGCGGCAATTCGGAGGCAAAAGAAGGCATCTTTGAGATCTAAGACTGTGAAGTAAGTAGCCCCGCCCGGAATTAAAGCAAGCAGGTTATATGGATTGGGTACAACTGGATGTATGCTAACAACCGCATCATTGACTGCTCTTAAGTCCTGTACAGGTCGATACTCATCTGTACCGGGCTTTTGAACAGGCAGCAATGGGGTGTTCCAGGGGGAAGTACAGAATTTTAGGATACCATACCGTATGAACTTATCCAGATAGGATTGGATGTTCTTCTTAGCCTTCTGCGGAATGTGATATTGTCTTAGGCTCACTGGATAAACCCCATGTTTCAGTTCAATTTTTATTGGTGGAATATTGCGGGCCAGTCCTGGTGGGTTGTTCTCTGCCCAAACTCCTGGTATGTTAAACAATGTCTCATCACTCCTAGGGTTTTGGCTAGTCAACACTGTATAAAGTCGCCACTCTTCTTCCTTTGGTACGGATAAAGTCATAATACCTGAAGGTCCATTAAACTTTAAGGATGTTGTTCCATTTGGTAGGAACGTAATCTGCGCTTGTAATTTTGATAGCATATCACGTCCCAGCAATTGGACTGGACATTCAGGCATATAAAGGAATTGGTGTTTTACTACGTGGCCTCCCAATGTACAGAGTCGACTTTTAAGAACCGGTTTTTCAGCACTTCTTCCAGTTGCTCCTATCACAGTAATAGTCCTTCCAGATGGAGGAGCAACTAGATTAGTCACCACTGAATGTTCAGCACCAGTGTCGATCATGAACGCACTCCTTTTCCCCCCTATTGATACATCGACCATAGGCTCCGCTCGACCAAGGGGGATGGAGCCCGGTCGGTATCAATAGTCCTCCATGACAGTGTCAGCCAATCCTACAAAGTCCCTACCTTCTCTATCGCGGGACCTTTGCGCTGCTGGAATATACCTGTCTTCCCTAACACTTCCTCTGTTCCCATTACTCCCTCTATAACCATTACTCCCTCCGGGGCCTCCTCTACCTCTCGCTCTACCTCTAAAGTTTCCGTAGCCTGCCCTGGGTTGGTCTCTCTCGTACTGCTCTCTTTGCGGACATTCGTTCCTCCAATGCCCTTCTTCCTTGCAATACGCGCATTGATCCCTACTCAAAGGCTCCCTACTCCATCTATTATTGCCTCTATCTGGGCCCCGTTTATCTACGCCTGCGATCGCTACCGCTAGCATATCAGCCTTTTTACGCATCTTGCGCTCTTCCTCTTTCTTACTTTCTGTATCCCTGTTCATATAGACCTTATTTGCTACCTCCATTAGTTGGGTGATGGACATACCTGCAAACCCTTCTAACTTTTGTAGCTTGCGCTTAATATCTCCGTATGCTTGGCTGACAAAGGCGGAGTTAACCATTCGGGAATTGTCTGCGTCTTCCGGATTAAAGGGGGTATACAAGCGGTATGCCTCCAATAATCGGTCATAAAAGACACTGGGCGCTTCATCGCTTTTCTGGATCACCTCAACTGTCTTCGACATGTTAATGGCTTTCTTTCCTCCGGCTTTCATGCCAGCAATTATAGCGTCTCTATAGGCTCTGAGTTGAACCATATCAGCACCATTTACGTTCCAATCGGGATCGGTGTTGGGATAGTGTGTCGCGGCCCATGCTGCTGGATTGGCTTGGTTCAAAGCACGGGCTCTATCCTCTAATGCTTTAATGGCTGCTTGATTTATTCTTGTCCTTTCCTCATTGTTAAATAAAGTCATTAGTAACTGCTGGCAATCAGCCCATGTCGGATTATGCGTCTGTACTATTGAGGTGAACAGATCAGTCATAGCTTGTGGTTTCTCAGTATACGAGGAATTATGGGTCTTCCAGTTTAAAAGATCGGTTGTGGTAAATGGGACATATACGAAGACTGGGTCAGCGTGTGCCATTTGACCTGCGGCATCGATATAAGCTGACCCGGGATTCAGACGAAGAGGCATCTGATAGTGCTTTAATTGTTGGGCACCAGTCAACTGTCGGGTTTGGATGGGGCTACGTAGAGAGGCGTCAGTCATGGGTTCCGGTCGGGGAGAGATAGGGTATGGGGATGTGGGAGGTCGGTTTTGGGAAAAGGTCGTAAATAAAACACTTCGAGCCGAGCTAGATGAAGCTTGACCGGAAGTCTGAAGTGGCGCCAAATCAGGATATTCGTTTCTAATGGGGGTGGATTCTGGTTCCGGAAGGGGAGATTTAGTACGAGGGGGGGTGGATCCTGTACTGGAGGAGGAAGCGGAAGTGGATGAGGGTAATGAGGGGAGGGGTGCAGGACTTCCTGCGTTTGCGTCACTTCTTCTTAACGGAAAGTAAGGGGGCGGCAAAGGGATCTCGGACTCAGGGGGCGTGTCCAAAATGGGCCTAACACCAGTCCTAGTGGACGAGCAAGTCCTAGCTACCATGAGGCGACACTGCTCCTCGTGGCATGTCTGGAGCCATTTTGGCGAGTCATTTACGGCCTGTCTCCAACAGTCAATATAAGGAAACTGGCCGTAAAGTTCAGGCCTACCCGATACAGCCACGTGTAAGCGCTGTACCAGAGTTGGATCCAAACTGCCACGTGGCGGCCATGCCGCAACCAAAGTAGGCCACTCCCTAGTACACAAAGTGACCAAACGTACAGGAGACATCTTTACCCCAAAATCACAAACTTTGAATCCCTTTTTAAAATTCTTAACCATACATCCTAAGGGATCCGGAATCGTTGACTGCGACGCACCCATACTTAACAATGGAACGTCGTCGACAACGAATACTATACACGCGTACTATTCAACAGTCACACCCGTTTCCTCTGGCAACAGCACCACGTGGTACGGTTACCAAGTGAAACGTACACAATAACAATAAACACTCAGGGAATTCCCGTACACACACAGCTGTTACACCAGTCACTATATAATCAATATTATGCCCTTTGGCGTAACTATACAGTCACCCACGCTATAATTCTCTATATACGAATTACCCGTCTATAACACACCCCAGTAACATCGTCTTTTACAAATAGCGGTTACAGTACGGTTAGCATAGGTCAAAGCACAAGTTAAGGTCACAATACAATTATTAGTGGTTATGGTGTTAAACATGCAATGGACGACAATGATTAGTACTTATTATATAATGTCAGTAAATATACAGGGTTATGGTACCGTGCACTATAATACAGCAACACACTATTAACACTCTCGCTAGACGGCTGAGCTCGCGCTATCTAACAAGATATACACTTTACTAAAACAATCGTTAACACATTTACAATTCCCAACTAAACTATTGGCCAGTACCTTGAATGGACTACCTAAAACTATATACACCCGTTTTGGTTAGCCACACTGCCCAATCACCACATATATAGCGAGCTAGAGAACCGAATTTACACAGGCGCCTCTTAGTCGCACTATCAAAAGTCTAGTGGGTTCCAAATTTACACGCCTTCCCACTTAGCCCAGATAGGATGAGAACTAGCGAACCGAATTTACACAGGCGCCGCTTAGTCTCCCGGTCCCTCCGACCTAGCGAACGTAATATACACCCTAGAACGCTAGTCTAGACAAGACACCGGTGTCCGGCTAGGGCTATTTACACCAGGACCCCGCCTGACTAACCAAATCAAACGGTCTGACTAAAGAGCGTTCGATCGAGCGGTGCGCCTTCGCTCCTTCCCTCCGACAGAGGGGGCAGATACACAGATTCAAAACCCCTTTGGGCCTACCGCACAATCGGTATACCCCTAGTGGGTCCTGCCGTCTAAAACAGCAGTTGTCTTACCTCCTCGTTCCTGAACCTGAGTTCACACTCATCGACGGGGACACCCCAGCACTTCTCACGTAGAGGCCGATGATCTCCTGGACAACAGACCAGTGGCGCCGAGACGAAGGGAGATCCACGCAGAAGTTCAGGGGTGCAGCCGTAGAGAACGTGGGCAAAGATAGACCGTCTCACGCCTCTGCCTCTCAGCTACCGTTGAACGATGAGCTTCCCGGCCAATGCACCAAATGATACCGGAGAAACTGACGGAAGCCAAGCACAGAGAGATGGACACAGGTTTCTTCAGGAAGGAAGAGATTCTTTATTGGATCACCGATCGGGACTCAGAGGGACTAGCGTCACCAAAATACAGCAAAGTCTGAGTACTGAATACATAGAGTACATTCCTTATATAGCACTGTAGCTCCTCCCACAATTAACTACACCCACACATACCCTTAACCTATTTAATAAATAGAGTCTAAACTCATCCATCCGGTCTAACCACGTGGCTCATCTGATACAAAGGAGAGGGACGCGTAATTCCAGTTCTTACATTCCTGCACCTGGTCAGTACAGTGATAACAGTATCTTAGCTACGTGTAATTAACTAACTGATACTACAAACACATATACATACATATGCCTTGTGGCAATCTTAGCCTGCTAAACTTGTATTTTACTGGAATTACATCACAGCATCATTAGATGCACTTGTACTATCAAGGGGGCACTAGGACCATGCAGGGAGCACTTCAGCAGCACATTGCCACATGGCATGACTTCCTGAATTCAGAAGTTGGTAAGTATGGATTGGTAGGGAGGCTGGGAACATCTGTATTTTAAAAAATGTTATTGATTTTTTTTGCCAATATGTTAATGCATTAGCTCGATAACACATGAAATAACACCGAGTCAAAATTGCATTAGGCAATCGCTTTAAATGTTTTTACCATACATGCTTGGGCCTCAGAAGGCATGGTTAAATGTATTATTTAGTATTGAAAATAATCTGAAAAATAAATAACCAATTTAACTAACTGGTTAACTAACTGGCTAATAGTTCTCTCGAGAACACTTTAAATGGATGTACATGGTTTCCAGCTGACAGAGACACTATTTCTATATTGTATATGAAGGTATGTGTAGGTGAAAATGGTTACTTACACAAAACTGAGTGAGCACTCATTGATTTTCATTCTTTACTTAACCTGACAAGTCTGACCAGTGTGTATTATCCGTTTACATATCTCTGTGCGTTTATTAACTGTTCTCTTTTGTTCTCGGACATTATCCAGTTTACTTTATCTATATGCAGGGTGACCAGATTTTGGAAATAAAAAAATGGAACACACTGGAATAAGATGAGTAAAAATACATTTTTAACAGGGGACAGGACACCTAAATAGTGTTTTTACAACTATAGTGTCAGCAGTGCATGTTTGTATTCCTGACACTATAGTATTCATTTAAGTAAATTAAAGATTAAAGGAACATTCTGGTCACCATAACAACTTAATCTAAATGATGATGCCAGAAGGCTTTTTAAGGGGTTATACTACTCTCAAATGGTTTAACACCAAAGGCTGCCATCAGCGCCAGATCTCTAGCGGCTTTCAGCTTCTAAAACTGAGCTTCAGGAACCACTGAGTACCGCCAGGTAGGGGTGCCGCTGATTGGCTAGAGTGGTCAGCTGATGCTCTAAGTCAGTCGATAGCTCCCCATTCAGAAATGTTTACTTTTTCATGAATGGGGAGCTACTGATTGGCATAGAGTGCCAGATGACTGCTCTAGCCAATCAACGTGCCCCTACCCATAGGCAATCTGCACTTCCTGAAACTCAGTTTCAGAAGCCAGTTCCTGCTAAGGGACCTGCAGATTCAGCCATGGAGGGTTTTCATGAACATTTTAATACCGTAAGGCAATAGAGCACCGAGGGGCCTACTGGCATTTTGATTAAATAGTTATGGTGTACACAGTGTTCCTTTAAAAATGTCCAATATGTCTACATCTCAAATTAAAAAAAAAAGAGAGAATTGAATACATTAACATTAATAGTTGTTGTTTTTTTTTTTTTTTTTTTTACCTGGGAAAATGAGAGGGACTAAAGTCTGCCTGCCAGGCCCAGGAGCCAGAGCCACACTATTTGGTTTCCAGGATGAAGTGGAGCCACACTATTTGGTGTCCAGGACTTCACTTGTGTAGCAAGTTGTTCATCCTGCTCCTATCTTTTTCTTCTGACACTGACTTATTTTTTTACCTGCTCCTTCTTCTCTCTTTCCTTTCTGCTCCCTTCTTCTCCCTTGCCTTTCTACTCTCTTCTGCTCTCCTATCTTGCTGCTCCCTTCTGCGCTCTTATGTTTCTGCTCCCTTACCTTTCTGCTCCCTTAACTTTCTGTTCCCTTACCTTTCTGCTCCCTTCTGTTCTCGTACCTTTCTACTCCCTTCTGCTCTCGTACCTTGCTGCTCCCTTCTGCTCTGTTAACTTTCTGCTTCCTTCTGCTCCCTTACCTTTCTGCTCTTGTACCTTGCTGCTCCCTTCTGAGTCCTAACCTTTCTGCCCCCTTACCTTTTTGTTACTCCTTTACCTTCTGCTCCATTTTGCTCCTTTACTTTCTGCTCCTTCTGCTCTCTTTTGCTAATTTCTGCTCCATTCTCTTCTTTTTGCTCTCTGTTGCTCTTTGTGTTCTGTTTTTCTCCCTTCTGCTAATTTCTGCTCAATTTTGCTCCTTTTTTCTCCCTTCTGCTCCTTTTTGCTCCCTTCTCATTTTTTTGCTCTTTTCTTTCTCCCTTCTTGCTCCCATCTGCTCTCTTTTTGCTCCCTTCTTGCTTCAGGAGGAAGTGGAGGTAGCACTTCACTTGTCTTCCAAGTTGTTCTTCCTCCTCCAATCTCCTTTTTTTCTGAAAAAGCAGTGTTTGCATAAAAATGATTATATTCACCAAAACAACTACATTAATCCTTTCTGCTCTCTTAACTTTCTGCTCCCTTCCTCTTTTTCTCCCTTACCTTGCTGTTCCATTCTACTATCTTATTTTTCTGCACCCTTACCTTTCTGCTCCCTTCTGCTCTTTTACCTTTCTGCTCCCTTCCGCTCTCTTACCTTTCTGCTCCCTTACCTTTTTTGCTTCCTTCTGCTCTTGCTGCTTTCTGCTCCCTTCTGCTCTTACCTTTCTGTTCACTTCTGCTCCCTTCTGGTCCCTTGCCTTTCTGCTCTCGTACCCTGCTGCTCCCTACTGCTCCCTTCCCTTTCTGCTCCCTTCCCTTTCTGCTCCCTTCCCTTTCTGCTCCCTTCCCTTTCTGCTCCCTTGCCTTTCTGCTCCCTTCCCTTTCTGCTCCCTTCCACTCTTTTACCTTCCTGCTCCCTTGTGCTCTCTTACCTTTCTGCTCCATTCTGCTCTCGTACCTTTCTGCTCCCTTTTGCTCTTACCTTTCTGCTCCCTTCTGCTCCCTTCCCTTTCTGCTCACTAACCTTTTTTCTTCCTTACCTTGCTGCTCCATTTTGCTCTCTTACCTTTCTGCTCCCTTCCGCTCTCTTACCTTTCTGCTCTCTTCCACTCTCTTACCTTTCGGCTCCCTTCCACTCTCTTACCCTTCTGCTCCCTTCCACTTTATTACCCTTCTGCTCCCTTCCTCTCCCTTACCCTTCTGCTCCCTTCTGCTCTTGCACCTTTCTGCTCCCTTCTGCTGTCTTACCTTTCTTCTCCCTTACCTTTCTGCTCCCTTCTGCTCTTGTATCTTGCTGCTCCCTTCTGCTCTCATACCTTGCTTCTCCCTTGTGCTCAAACTTTCTGCTCTCTTACATTTCTGCTCCATTCTGCTCTCTTACCTTTCTCCTCCCTTCTGCTCTATTACCTTTCTGCTTCCTTCACTTTCTTCTCCCTTACCTTTCTGCTCCCTTCTGCTCCCTTACCATTCTGCTCCCTTCTGCTCTCATAACTTGCTGCTCCCTTCTGCTTTCTTAAATTGGGTAATACATATAAAAGAAACAAGTTGTAGCTTAGTAGAGAAGATGTTAAAAATAAGAAAGGAGCATTTAAAGCATTTAAATCGGACAAATCAGATGCATCGTATATGAGATATAAGGAAGCCAATAATACTTGCAAAAAGGCAATTAAAGTGGCTAAACTAGAAAATTAGAACGTGATAGCCAAAGAATGCAAAACCAACCCCAACATTTTTTTCAAGTACATCAGTTCTAATAAAACAAAAAATGAAAGTGTAGGTACACTGGAAACAGAGATGGGTCTGTTAGTTAATGAAATAATAGGGGTCCAGGCACTCCTTGGTTCAAGAGAGGCACTTTATTGAGAACCACAACAGCAACGTTTCGACCTCAAAAGGTCTTTGTCAACCTTCTGGGGTTGAAACGTTGCTGTTTTGGTTCTCAATAAAGTGCCTGTCTTGTACCAAGGAGTGCCTGGACCCCTATTATTTTACTAATGTTTGGAAATCTGGTGTTTGATTCTGGCTCAGCAAGCACCCTGGCTCAGATTTGTGGGAGTGAGTGCAGTTCCACATATACTATTCAATGTTAGGTAATGAAGACCAGGAAACGGTAGAAATTTTAAATAACTATTTATCTTCAGTATAAATTAATGAGGATCCTATAGCAAGAGATATGCAAATTATTGCTTAAAAAAACGTGCAGATAACTTGTGATTGGATGACTCGAGAGAAGGTGCTACAGCAGTTAAAGAAAATTAATGTCAATAAAGCTCCGGGGCCTGACGGTATTCACCCACGAGTACTTAAGGAGCTAAGTGGGGAAATAAGTGAACCTCTGCATTTAATCTTTCAAGATTCTTTTGTTTCAGGTATTGTATCAGAGGAGTGGAGGAAGGCAGATGTTGTTCCTATATTTAAAAAGGGTTCAAAATACTTGCCTGGAAATTATAGACCTGTGGGCTTAACTTCTGTGACTTGGAAAATATTTGAAGGGCTATTAAGGGATAATATTCAGGAATTCATTGGGAAGAACTTTGTTATTAGCAATAATCAGCATGGTTTTATCAAACATAGGTCATGTCAAACTAGCCTAATTGCATTCTACGAAGAAGTAAGTATAAGTATAGATCAGGGTGTTGCAGTGGATGTGATCTACTTGGATTTTGCCAAGGCATTTGATACGGTTCTTCACAATAGGTTAGTCTTCAAATTAAAATAAATTGGTCTTGATGAATATTCTTGTTCTAGGGTAGAGCATTGGCTTAAGGATAGAGTACAATGAGTTATCATTAATGGTAAATTTTCAGGCTGGACAAAAGTGGTAAGTGGTGTCCCTCAGGGTTCTGTTTTGGGACCGCTTCTATTTAACATATTTATATATGATCTTTAAATAGGCATTGAAAGCCATGTTTTAGTGTTTGCAGATGACACAAAACTTTATAAAGTAATAAAATGTGAGCAGGATATTGCTTTGCTGCAGAGGGATTTAGATAGATTGGGGGACTGGGCACTAAAATGGCAGATGAAATTTAACGTAGAGAAATGCAAAGTTATGCACTTCGGGGTCAAGAATGCACAAACTTATACCCTAAATGGTATTGAATTAGGGATAACCACACACGAGAAGCATTTGGGAATTGTTATAGAGAACAAATTGGGCAGCAATATGCAATGTCAATCTGCAGTTGCTAAGGCCAGTAAGGTTTTGTCATGTATAAATAGGGGCATAAATTCTCGGGATGAAAATATAATTTTGCCTCTTTATAAATCGCTGGTAAGACCACACCTTGAATATGCTGTGCAATTTTGGGCGCCTGTTCTAAAGAAAGATATCATGGCACTAGAAAAAGTGCAGAGACAAGCTACAAAATTGATGAAAGGAATGGAGCATTTTTTTTTTTTTATTCTTTATTTTTGACATGTTTTTGAAATGTTTTCATTGTCGTTGGGGTAAGGGTACAGAATAAAACAAGGGAGTAAGATTGTTGTTACAAAGTTTGCAGAGCTTATTTTCGTTGTTAATGACAATCATACATAAGAAACAGGTTTGGTACGATTCATCTTTGGTTACAGTATCTGTTGTTTGTTTATACAATAGTTCTCTGTATGTAACATTTGTTGCAGTTCTGAATCTAAGGGTTAGGGACTGGTACAAAATAGAAAAGGGAGGGGATACGGATGCCCTATCGATTTTGTTTTTATCATTATTTTGTTATAATTCTTTATTTGTGGTGCGTATTTGGTTATGTAGCAGGGTAAGTGGGGGTGGGGTTACAGAAGAGAATTTGAGGAATGGTGGGGGGAGGTATTGCACAGTTGAACAGTTTCGCTTTACATTCTGGATTTCTTATCTGTACAATCATACACTTGCCCTTCATATATTTATTTGTTATGTATGTCCGAGTTGGTTTTGGTTTTTCAATATAGTGATAAGGAAGATAGTTATAACTAAAGGCAGGGGGAAGGAGAGTGATAGGGAAGAGACCCAGTTTGCTATGGTTTGCGTTACAGTTTGCCATTGCGCGCCCGTTTGGCTTATTGTGTCGCTGCAGGTTTTAAGGGGTCTTTGTTATGTTCCGGAGGTATCTATCCTGTTTTCCCCTTCTCTCCTCCCCCCCCCCACCCCCGCTCTGTAAAGGTGCAGTCGGTCATCGGTACCTGTTGTTTGGGAAGTCTGTGTGGTTGTATCACAGGGTCAGGTGTAGACCTGGGTCTCGGACTTCCTTTGTAGCGTGGTTTTGTGTGTGTCCGGGCTTGTGTGTCTTGACCAAAAGAGGTATCGAAGCTTATGAATTCTGTGCATGGGTGAGATGGTGGTGTCCTGGGTGGGGGATGGGTCTCAAGGGAGGTCTCTCGGGCGGAGGGCTCTTCGGGTGATTGGTTAGGGTGGGTCACGGCACGGGCCCCAGTTCGGTGGGCCAAGTGAGGTTAGGTGGGGGTCAGGCTCTAGAGGAATCTTTTTTGTTTAGCGGGTTCTTCCTGTTCGTGTGCTGTAGGGGGTCTGTGTCTCAGGAGTGTTAGGTCCCTTGCTAGGTATATTTATATTACCAAGGTAGTGAGGTGTCTCCCTCGATCCATGGGTCCCAAATCTTGTGGAAGCGTTCAGGCGTGTCATGGAGTAGGGATGTGAGTTTGTCCATTTGTATGTGGTCTTGTATTTTTTTTTGTGATAGTCGTCGGTGATGGAATTCGGGTTGTCGACCACAGTTCCGCTATCGCTCTCCTTGTTGCGAGGGCGATACGGGCACTGAGTTTATTTTCTGCTCTGGTTAGGTCTTCTAGGGGTTTTGAGAGTAGTAAAGCCCATGGGTCTAGTGGGTATGGTTTGTGCAGGATTTTAGTCAGTAAGGCAGTGATCCTTAGCCATAGGGGTTTGATCTTGGGACAGGTCCACCAACAGTGGAGAAACGTCCCTTGTTCGCCGCACAGTTTCCAGCAAGTGTCAGGTGTTTTGTGTATGATTGCTAGGCGTTTGGGTGTAAGGTACCAACGGAAGAGCATCTTATATGCTTGTTCCGTGTGTGTTACACAGATAGATATCGACGCTGTAGCTTCCCAGATATCTGCCCAGTCTGTGTTGTCTTCTGGGGGTCCTCGGTCCTTCTCCCAGGCTGCTATGTACGGTACTGTGACTTGGGTGGGGTGAGTTGCTAAAGTTGTGTATAGATCTGAGATTTGTCCCCTTCTAGTCGGGCATTGTGTGCAGTCTCTTTCAAATCGGGAGAGTGTTGCTGTGCCTGCTTGTTGGATTATCGGGGTTGAGGCAAAGCTACGTAATTGAATGAATCGAAAGTGATCAAATGTCGTCAGTGTGTCAGCATCCTTGATTTCTGAGTATTGTATCACCTTGTTATTTCGGTAGAGGTGATTGAGTCTTACTATGTCTCTTCGATCGAAGCTGGCAAAGTGTGTTGGAGTGAGCCCTGGCGGGAATAGTTTGTTCCTCCAGATCGGGGTCATCGGGGAGAGGAATGAGGATAGGTCGTATTTGCCCTGTAGTTTGTCCCACAGATCTAGAGAGTGAGTGATGATTGGGGTGGTTGGGGGGGGCAGGGATCGGTAAGGTTTAGGGACCCACATGTACAGAGATGGGTGATCTCTTCCAAAGATGGTATGTTCGATGTCTACCCATCGTTTGGTTTGCAGAGGTGCATGCCATGTTGAATTTGGGTCAGTTGTGCAGCTGCGTAATAGTGTGAGAAATTCGGTAGCCCCAGGCCTCCTTGCTTTTTAGGGACATAGAGGGTGGTTCTGCTGACTCGGGGTTTGCGACCGTTCCAAATGAACTTGTCAACCGCTGTTTGTAAGGCTTTGAGGTCTGCTGTGTGGGGAGGTATGGGTAGTGTCTGGAAAAGATATAGTAGTCTGGGAAGTAAATTAATTTTTATAGACGCAATTCGGCCTAGCCATGATATTCCCAGAGTCTCCCATCTTTGGAGGTCGGTGTGTGCTTTA
Organism: Pelobates fuscus; assembly: GCF_036172605.1. Lineage (NCBI taxonomy): Eukaryota > Metazoa > Chordata > Amphibia > Anura > Pelobatidae > Pelobates > Pelobates fuscus. The sequence continues at coordinate 294,902,225 of NC_086317.1, read as the reverse complement.
CGTAGGAGTGGTGTGTAGTTTTTTTCGTATATGGTGTGTAGGTCAGCTGGTAGCTGAATTCCCAAATATTTTATGTCTGTGGGGCATATTCAGAAAGGGTATTTGTTTTTTAGGTTGGTTAGTTGTGAGTCCGAAATTTGTATTGGTAGTATTTCCGATTTCGCGATGTTCAGTTTGTATCCTGCTACCAGTGCATATTCATGTATGGTGTCTAACAGGGGGTCTATGGATTGGTCCGGAATGGTAAGCGTGAGGAGTATATCGTCTGCATATGCGGACACCGTGTATGATTCTCCTCTAATGGTTACTCCTTCTATGCGAGGATTGGTACGGAGGGCTTGGAGAAGAGGCTCTAGCGATAAAGCAAACATGAGGGGCGAGAGTGGACAGCCCTGCCTTGTGCCGTTTAGGATTGGGAATCTAGGTGGGGAGATGTTGGGGAGTAGTAGGGCTCCTTGTGGGGAGTAGTACGTTGCCTGCAAGAATGCGAGAAATGAGCTCGGGAAATTCATGTGTTCTAGTGTGCGATAGAGGAAGGTCCACAGTAGGCGGTCAAACGCCTTTTCGGCATCTAATGAGATTACTGTGGTGGGGATTTTGCGGTGTTGGGTCAGCCAGATGAGGTCAATGTTTCTGCGTGTATTATCTAATGCTTGCCTGTTGGGGATAAAGCCCATCTGATCTGGGTGTATTAATTTGTCTAGGTATGGGTTAATTGTATTGGCCATCATTTTGCTCATAATTTTGAGGTCCACGTTGAGTAGGGAAATAGGCCTATAGTGGTCTAGTTCCGTGAGATCTTTGTTGGGTTTGGGGAGTAAGCATATGTTCGCTGTCGTCATGTCAGGCGGGAGGTGATCTCCTTTTAGGGTAGCATTAAATACTGCACAGAGATGTTTGAGGAGTAGAGGGCTAAACTCTTTATAGTAAAGGGCAGTATATCCGTCTGGGCCCGGGCTTTTGTTAGGTTTACAGGCCCCGAGGGCTGTCGCTAACTCCTCCACCGTCGCCTCAGCTTCTATGGCTTGTTTTGCAGCCTGGGATAGGGTGGGTAATGTTATGCGCTGGAGGTAGTTATCTAATTGTTCCCGGTATGTTGCAGTCTCTTGGCTGAGGTGTGGGGAGTGGTTATACAGCGATTTGAAATAGTGTTGGAACGTGTCACCTATCTGTTCGGGCAGGTCACTAATGGTACCTGCCTTTGTGCGTATAGATGATATTTTTTTGGCTTCTATGCGTTTTTTGAGTCGTCGGGCTTTGTTGCCTGTTTCATAGTATTTCTGTTTGAGCCACATCATTGCTTTGGTTGTGTCTGTGTGTGCGTGAGTCGTTTGAGGAGGTCTCTGGTAGCGATTAGGGCGCGTAGTGTTTGTGGCTGTGGGTTGCGTTTGTGGCTCATTTCTAGTTTTCGTAGCTCAGTCAACGTCTCCGTTATTTGTTGCGTTTTTCTTTTTTTATGGGCAGAGGCTATGCTAATGAGGGTTCCTCTGATCACTGGTTTGTGTGCAGCCCACAGCGTTATTGGGGAAGCTACCGAGGTCGTGTTGGTGTCCAAGTAATCTTTGATAGCTTTAGCGATTGAGAGCCTGATTTGGGTATCGTGGAGAAGTAGCGGGTTCAACCTCCATGACCAAGGCCGTTTTAGGTCCGGTATGCGAATGGTGAGAGTTATGTCGGCCTGATCCGACCACGAGATAGTGCCTATGGATGTATGAGATATCTGAGTTGTCAAGTTCAGGGAGATGAGAAAGTGGTCTATGCGTGAATATGAAGTGTGCGGGTGCGAGTAGAAGGTGTAGTCGCGGGTGGACGGATGTTGTGCCCTCCATATATCGACTAATGTTTGTGTGGCTAGGAATTGTGCGAAGTACGTGTCGTTTCTGGATGATTGTGGGGTGTTCGTCTCTCGGGTTGACCTATCAATGGCTGGGATATGTGTGGCGTTGCAGTCCCCACCTATTATTAGGCGTTTGCCTGCGTAAGCTTGTATGTGCGATGCGTAGTGTTGCCAGAACGTGCTGTTTGGAACAGATGGGGCATATACTGAGCTTATGGCATAGGAGGTTGCGCCTATTTTCCCCTCTATCGTGACATATCGTCCTTGTGGGTCCATGATGCACCTGATTTCCGTCAAGGGGCATGTGGTTTTAAGTAGAATTGCTACCCCTTTTGTTTTAGTGTCTGGGGAGTGGGCCATGTAGCTCTGTTTGTAGTATCGGTTGGTAAGGGGGAACGATCTTGTGGTTGTGAAGTGCGTTTCCTGTAGGAGTAGTATATCTATGTGTTGCCTGTGTGCCCATCTTAGTAAGCCGTGTCTCTTGGCGGGTGTGTTGAGGCCCTTGATAGAAACTCATTTTAATAAGAGGGGCATTGTGATGGCTATAATCCCAGGTTGGTTCCGCTATCCGCCTTAGCGTGTAGAGTGTTGGCGGGCAGTGGATGGGGTGATGGGTGGGCCGGGGAGCGGGCTGGGGCTCCATGCCACGGGTTTGGGTTGGGGGGAGGGGTGTGGGGTGGGAGAGGTGGGAGGGGGGGTAAGAAATGTGAGGTTCTATCAATGAAGGCCCTAGGGGGCCAAACTACTGGTCTTACTCGTTGCCAGTAGGTGGTGGGGTGGCACTCCTTAAGGGGTGAGGGTAAAAGTAGGTAGTGTGGTGGTCTATAGTGGCGGGTAGCCAGAGTCGCATTCTGGTCCTTTAGTTGAATCAATGCAATGCCTTAGTGGAGTGTAGTCTGGTTATTTTGTGTGCCAAGTTTTGGTCCCTGTGGCATCGCCCCTCACCCCCCGCCACCCCCCCCAAAGGGTAGGGGCGCCCGGGGGGGCGGGGAGAGGCTTCTTGTATGTTTTGCCAGAGGGTGTGTGGTGGGTGTGCGTACTGTACCCAGAGTCAGTTGTCGGGTGAGGGGTGTGAGTCTCTCCCAGAGGGTGATGCGTCTCAGTGCGGATGTCTTCTAGTGTGTTGGTCGCCATAGGAGTTCGGGGTATCTTGATATGTGGCCACTGGTCATGCGGTTGTATTCCTGCGCAAGATAGACAGTAAACGTATGTACAGCAACGCCTAGCAATAGTACATCTAGTTTCATAACAGTATTAAAACATTCTTGTTGCATTCCCATTATTAGTACAATCCCATTACCATTGCAATCCCATTACGCTCCCCATCCCATGTCAATTGCAATATCCATACAGTTACATTCCTATTATTTTACAAGCTCTATTACATTTAGATTTCTGATAATCTTGGGCTATCAAGCTATATGCTGCTGACTGACAACACAATACCAAATCTAGTGCATCTCTTATACTAGTGGTGCTGTTCATTGATATCTTTATCCCATGACATGTCCCTATGTGTATCCAGATCTATTCTGTCTGTGTCAGTATAATTATATGCCCTTTGTATTTTGTTCGATTCCCTTGTATTTCTGAGCGTTACCCTTTCCAAGGTGGAATCCATTTGTGGTGGCGGTAAGTGGTTTCTACTATGTTGGTGTTGTGGTGTGTCTATCGCATGCGGTACTTTCTGCGAGGGTGCGTACCAGGATAGTGTGATTGTCTGGTCCCAATGTGTTTTTTTTTTTTTTTTTGTTTTTTTGTTGCATTTTGAAAGGGGACTCTTCCCTTCTCCTTGCGCTTTGTGTCCCCTACTGTCCCGTGTATATAGCGCCTGTGGTAGTGTCTTATAGGGGGCCAATGGGGGGAGCGGGCCCTGTCATTTTAAGTTGTAATGGGTGTAGGGGTGGTGGGGTGCGTGTATATGTCTGTGCTATGGGTAAGCGGGTATATGCCATTATGCCATGCAAATATAGGAAGATAGTTATGCTAGTGTTGTGGAAAATCGTTTCTTATCTGCCAGGTTAACGGTGGTGATGTTGGAGGCCTTCAGTGTATCATTTCTGGAAGAGTCTTGGTTTTTCATGTGTTGGAGTCTCTGGGTATGAGAACAGGTAAAGTCTGTGTCGGGATATCGGGCGTTCCTTTCGCGTGGTATCATTTTGCCGGCCGGCGGTGTTTAGTTCTGATTGTCGGGGTTCAGGTCTCCAGAGGGTGAGCGACGTCGATGATGGTGTGCCTCATCCCTTCGAGTTGGTGGTGTCAGGGCCATGTTGGATCTCTCACCATTGTTGGCCTCTAAGTGAGGGAGGCCTAGTCGCTCTGCAAAGTTGGCTGCGTCTGCGGTGTTGTGCAGGGTGTATGTTTGATTATTTCTGCGTACCGTGAGTTTAAAGGGATGCCCCCATGCGTACCGGATCCTTCTCCGTGTTAGTTCCAAGGTAAGTGGTCGTAGTTCTCTACGTTTTCGTAGAGTGCTGGGGGCTAAATCTTGGAAGAATAGTACCTGGTGGCCTTCAATTTGGAGGGGATTATCCCTGGCGGCTCTCATTATGGCCTCTTTGATGTGGTAATAGTGGAGCCGTACTATCACATCCCGCGGCCGGGTCATTCCAGGTGTGGGGGCTCGCAGGGCCCTGTGGGCATGATCTAAGAGAAGCTCGGCTGGGGGTGCTTCTGGGAGCAGGCTGCAGAAAGTCTCCCTGATGGTGGTTGCGAGGGACTCCATGTCGATCGCTTCGGGTATACCCCTAATTCTTATATTATTTCGCCTCGACCTGTTATTGAGGTCTTCTTGGGCGTCCTCGTGTTTCCTTCACCTGTTCCCTGAGATCTTTTATGGCCTGTTCTTGTATGTCTGCTCTGGCTGTGGTGGCGTCCATTTTGTCTTCAAGGGAGCTGGTGCGTTGCACGAGGTCAGTGAGGCCTACCCGTATGGGCGCCAGGTGTTTGGTAAATTCTGCGGTCATATTTGCCTTGATATCGTGTAGTAAGCTGCGGAGGTCATCCTTTGTGATAGGGTTGGTGTTGTTGTGGCTAATGTTGCTCGCCGTCGAATCGGAGTCATATTCCTTTTGCTCCCCGGCCTTTTGTTCCTCCTCCGGCTTGCGGTTTCGGAAGATCGGGGCTACGGCCGACCCCTGCTTGGATTTGCGTCCGCTGCCCATTCCCTCGATTGTACCGCTGGTTGTTGGCACTGAGGTAGGTTTTTGGGGTGGTTTTGGCTATGGATTGCGGCTGATATTAGCTTTTGTAGGACCAGGTTGTGCGGAGCTCTAACAAGACGCCGCCATTTGCACCGGAAGTCAGGCGCCGCCCCCGGAATGGAGCATTTTAGTTACAAAGAAAGATTAAAAAATGTAAATCTCTTTAGTTTTGAAAAACGGCGCCTCAGAGGGGATATGATAATATTATACAAATATATTCGGGGCCAGTAGAAACCATTATGTGGTAATCTATTCATAAACAGGGCTATAGATAGGGCACAAGGTCACGCATTTAGGCTGGAAGAAAGGAGATTTCATCTAAGGCAAAGAAAAGCAATTTGATAAATACTTGCAATAAACATGCAGGGATATCATTTCTAATTAGTGGGGAAATAGCTGCTTGATCCAAGGAGATATCTGACTGCTAGTTTGGGATCAAGAAGTAATTTTATCCTAGTTTGTTGCAAAATTGGAAGCACTTAAGACTAGGTTTTTGGCCTTATTTTGGATCAGCAAAAACATGTGAGGAAGGCTGAACTTGATGGACATAAGTCTCTTTTCAGCTATGTAACTATGTAACTTTCTGATCCCTTACCCTTTTTCTCCCATTTGCTCCTTGCTGCTCCCTTCTCATTTTTTGCTCTTTTCTTGCTCCCATCTGCTCTCTTCTTGCTCCAGGATGAAGTGTAGGTATCCCTTCACTTGTCTTCAAGTTGTCCTTCCTGCTCCAATTTCCTTTTTCTCTGAAAAAGCAGTGTTTGCATAAAAATGCCTGCAGGGAATGATTATACTTACCTTTTTGCTCCCTTCTGCTCTCCTACCTTTCTGCTCCCTTCTGTCTTATACCTTGCTGCTCCCTTCAGCTCTATTACCTTTTAGCTCCCTTCCCGTTCTTCTCCCTTACCTTTCTGCTCCCTTCTGCTCTCATACCTTTCTGCTCCCTTCTGCTCTTATACCTTGCTGCTCCCTTCTGCTCTCGTACCTTGCTGCTCCCTTCTGCTCCCTTCTCTTTCTGCTCTCGTAGCTTGTTGCTCCTTTACCTTTCTGCTCCCTTCTGTCTTGTACCTTGCTGCTCCCTTCTGTCTTGTACCTTGCTGCTCCCTTCAGCTCTATTACCTTTTAGCTCCCTTCCCGTTCTTCTCCCTTACCTTTCTGCTCCCTTCTGCTCTCATACCTTTCTGCTCCCTTCTGCTCTCATACCTTTCTGCTCCCTTCTGCTCTCATACCTTTCTGCTCCCTTCTGCTCTCATACCTTTCTGCTCCCTTCTGCTCTCATACATTTCTGCTCCCTTCTGCTCTTATACCTTGCTGCTCCCTTCTGCTCTCATACATTTCTGCTCCCTTCAGCTCTTATACCTTGCTGCTCCCTTCTGCTCTCGTACCTTGCTGCTCCCTTCTGCTCCCTTCTCTTTCTGCTCTCGTAGCTTGTTGCTCCTTTACCTTTCTGCTCCCTTCTGTCTTGTACCTTGCTGCTCCCTTCTGTCTTGTACCTTGCTGCTCCCTTCAGCTCTATTACCTTTTAGCTCCCTTCCCGTTCTTCTCCCTTACCTTTCTGCTCCCTTCTGCTCTCATACCTTTCTGCTCCCTTCTGCTCTCAAACCTTTCTGCTCCCTTCTGCTCTCATACCTTTCTGCTCCCTTCTGCTCTCATACATTTCTGCTCCCTTCTGCTCTTATACCTTGCTGCTCCCTTCTGCTCTCATACATTTCTGCTCCCTTCTGCTCTTATACCTTGCTGCTCCCTTCTGCTCTCGTACCTTGCTGCTCCCTTCTGCTCCCTTCTCTTTCTGCTCTCGTAGCTTGTTGCTCCTTTACCTTTCTGCTTCCTTCTGCTGCTTTTTGCTACTACTTTACCTTCTGCTCCATTTTACTCCTTATGCTCGTTTTTGATCCTTTCTGCTCCCTTCTCATGTGTTGCTCCCTTCTGTTCCTTTTTGCTCCCTTTTGCTCCTTTCGCTCTATTCTAATTTTTTTTGCTCCTTTCTTGCTCCCATCTGCTCTCTTCTTGCTCCAGGACGAAGTGGAGGTAGCACTTGACTTGTCTTCCAAGTTGTTCTTCCTGCTCCAATCTCCTTTTTCCTGGCTAATCATGGCAGCATTTAACATATGGGTTTAGCTCCTCCCTCTAACCCTCAGGACAGGAAAACACAAACAATCAAACAATTAAGCCTACCTTCCCCCAGTATATAAGGTACCCCAGTATCCTCCACACCTCAGTCTTTTCCTGTCCTCCTAGCCCTAGGACAGTTTTTTATTTTATTTTTATTTTTTCTTCACGTTACTAAAAAGAGTGCATAGAGGGTACAGTCTCATGACTTCTGTGTCTTACAGCCCTCGTGACCGGTCCTGTCCCAGATCCCCATCGAGGAGAAGGGAAAAACCGGCAGCCTGCCCTGGATGTGGAGCAAGGCCTATGGATAACTGCAGGCTCTGCAGAAGATGCTTAGCCATGGTCGCAGGAGAATCTGATCGCCAGAAGTCACCGCAAGCCTCTACCTCCTCAGCCAAAGATATGGCTTACTGGATTAAACAAGCGGTGGTGGAGGGAATTGCTGAATCTCACAAGAATAAGAGATCAAGAGGTGAGACCTTCGGCATTGATTCAGATCAGTCTGAAGATGAATACAGACAGCCTTCTGCTTACCTGGATTTAGAGCAAATCTCTTCCAGTGAAGAGGAGTATATGGAACAACCTTGCTCCTTGGACTCCAAAACTATGGAGCATTTGATTATGGCTGTTAGAGGAACATTGGATTTGCCGGAAGAGGCCAAAGAATGTTCAGCTTCTGACAGACACTTTGGTGATTTGCATAAGAAAAGACCTTCCTTCCCAGTTCACAGCTCTATTAAAGAACTGATGAAGAACGAGTGGAAAATTCCCAGCAAGAGGATTACTAGTCAAGGAAGGCTTTCGAAGTTATATCCGATCAAAGAGGAGGATTCCAGAATGTGGACTACGGTTCCTAAAGTTGATGCTCCTATCATTAAGGTTGCTAAAAGATCTACGCTCCCGATTGATAGCAATGCTTCCCTTAAGGAGCCCATGGATAAAAGGATTGACGCTGATTTATCTAAAGCTTTTATGACAGCAGGTTTAGGTTGCCATCCGGCTGTATCCATTTCTGCTTTGTCTAGAGCCATGCGTTCCTGGTTGCTTGACTTGGAGGATGACATCGATAAAGGTGTTAGTAGACGTCAGTTGGCTGAATCCTTAAGAGATATCAAACTCGCCAGTGACTGGCTTATGGAATCCTCCACTGACCTCATTAGAATTCTTTCTAAGGTTATGGCTCATTCAGTCACCGCTAGAAGGGCGTTTTGGCTGAGTTCCTGGGGGGCAGACCTTTCCTCTAAGAATAATTTATGCTCACTTCCCTTTATGGGGGAAGTGCTTTTTGGAAAACCGCTGGATGAAGCTATTAAAAAAGCGGCCGAGGTTAAACAGGTTATGCTGCCACAAGATAGACGTCCTAAGTGACCTCATTTGGACCGCAGACCTTTCAGGGATCAAGGCTACTTTAGGGAAAGTAAGACCTAAAGACCGGGCAGAGAATTCTCGAGGCATTCCAATTGGAAGAGCGGCCAGAATGTAAAATCCTCTAGGGGCAAGACGCAGACTTCTTCCTTTCGCCCCAACAAGCAGTTCTGAAGGTGGCTTACTCCAGGCTCCTCGAGTGGGAGCACGTGGGTGAGATCCATTATCAGCGGAGGTTATCATCTGGAATTAGAAGAATATCCGCCTCCACCAAGGTTTATTTGCACAAGGCTTCCTGCCAACATCCAAAAAAGAGAGATTCTGAATCTTTATGTCTACAATCTGCTTATGGAAAAAGCCATCGTGCCTGTACCCATAAGAGAAAGATTCCAGGGTTATTATTCTCCCCTGTTTTTGGTCAAGAAGCCGGAAGGAAAATGGAGACCTATTCTAGACCTCCACCAGCTCAACCTTTATCTAAGAGTCAGAAGATTTCGCATGGAATCCATTCGCTCCATCATTCCTGTTGTTCATCACCAAGATTGGATGATATCTATAGATCTCAGGGATGCCTATTTTCATGTCCCGATCACGATCGCCCATCAAAGGTTTCTCAGATTTTGTGTCCGGAAAGAACACTTTCAATTTCAGGCCCTTCCGTTTGGTATAAGTACGGCCCCAAGGACCTTCTCGAAGGTTCTGGTCACCATCATTGCCTTGCTCAGAAAAGAAGGTGTAGCGGTGTTCCACTACCTGGACGACATCCTGGTTGTGGCCCCGGACCGAGGATTAATATTTCAACACAGACGACTAGTCCTCGACACTCTCTCTCATTTCGGCTGGCTCATCAATTACGAGAAGAGTCACTTGCATCCTTCAAGAGAACTGATATTCCTGGGAGCAAATTTCAATACAGACACGGCGATTGTATCCCTCGCACACGACAGAAAGATCGTGCTACAAGATCGGATAAGGGACTTCAGACTGAAGACTTCAGCCTTGGCAAGAGAGTTTATGAGGCTCCTGGGGACTCTTTCCTCCACAATAGAGCTTGTCAGGTGGGCTCAGTGGAACCTTCGCCCTCTTCAGCAATTTTTTCTGGAAAATTTCAGGACCAGCTCAAGGGATTGGGAGATGCTGATTCGCATTCCTTTGGTTCTGAAACAGAAGCTCCTTTGGTGGATGTCGTGGGAAAATATCTCCCGAGGGTTCCCCCTGCGGGAAATGGATTGGGTGGTCATTACGACGGATGCCAGTCTGACAGGTTGGGGGGCACATTTAGGCAATCGATTTTTTCAAGCAAAATGGCCTCCGAAAACTCAATGCTTACCTTCCAACATCAGAGAACTAAGAGCTACTTTCCTGGCCCTTCTTCATTTTCAACATGTCATCAGGCATTGCTGGGTCAAGTTGAGAGTGGACAACAAAGCAGCTGCTGCCTACATAAACCATCAAGGCGGAACAAGGAGTGTAGCCCTGATGAGAGAAATCGTTCCCATTATGACCTGGGCTCAGAATCATGTGGAGGGCCTGTGTGCCACCTATCTTCCAGGGAAGGAGAATGTATTAGCGGATTTCCTCAACAGACGCCTGATAGAAGCTTCAGAATGGCGACTTTCCAGGAGGATCTTCACCCAGTTGGTCCAGAAGTGGGGTCTTCCCCAAGTGGACCTCATGGCGTCCATTCGGAATGTGCAGGTACCATGCTTTGTGTCGAGGAGATACCATCCGAAGGCGGTTGCTCAAGATGCTCTATCCATCAATTGGGGGTTCAATCTGGCTTATGTCTTTCCTCCGATTCCCCTCATACACGCTGTTCTGAGAAAGATCTCCAAGGAACATTGCAAGGTGATAGCGGTCCTTCCCTTCTGGCCTCGTCGCCCTTGGTTTCCCCTGTTACAGAGGTTATCGATGGACCTGCCTTGGGAACTTCCAGTCTCAGAAGACCTGCTGTTTCAGGGACCAGTGTTTCATCCGGAGCCTCACAAATTCAGGCTCCATGCATGGCTATTGAGAGGAAGTCTCTAGTTGAACATGGCCTTTCAGACCAGGTTATCTCAACCCTGTTACGTTCCAGGAATCCTTCTACTTCTTCTACGTACCATAAAGTATGGGAAGCCTTTGCACGATGGGGTAATTCCACGGTTCAAGATTTAAGTTCCCCTTCCGTATCTCAGGTTTTGGGTTTCCTACAAGCAGGCCTGGAGAGAGGCCTTCAACTTAACACGCTTAAAGTGCACTGCTCGGCTCTTTCAGCTCTTTCTGGTGTTCGTTGGGCATTAAATCCTATGGTGATTCGATTCTTCAAAGCAGTCATTAGGATTAAACCTCCTATCAAGGGATTCTCGGCTCCTTGGGATCTGCCTCTGGTTCTGCAGGCCTTGACGGAACATCCCTTCGAACCTATTGATGAAGTCCCTATGCAGGTTCTTTCTCTGAAGACCCTGTTGTTGCTGGCCTTGGTATCTGCTAGGAGAATGTCAGATATTAGAGCACTGTCATCTGAGGAACCGTTCACTACCTTCTTTGATGATAGAGTTGTGCTACGGCCTAGACCGGAGTTCCTTCCTAAGGTTGTTACATCCTTCCACCTGAATCAGGAGATTGTCCTGCCGGGGTATTTTCAGGAGCCATCTTCTCCTGAAGAAGAAAGATGCCATACGCTAGACCTGAGGAGATGTCTTTCCGCATATATTGGTCGCTCAGCTAATTGGAGGAAGTCTCCCCAATTGTTTGTGATACCTTGAGGTTCTCGTAAAGGTGAAGCAGCCTCTGTAGCTACCCTTCGTTCCTGGACGGTTCAGGCTATTTCTAGAGCTTACAGAGCGAAACAGGTTCCAGTTCCCAAGGACATCAAGGCACATTCCACAAGGTCCATTGCTACTTCATGGGCTGCAGAGTCAGGAGTTCCTGCAGAGAGCGTTTGTAAAGCTGCCAATTGGTCATCATTGAGGACCTTTGTACGTCACTACAGAGTGGATGTCTCTTCTCATTTGGATTCAGAGTTTGGCCTGTCGGTCTTGAACTCTTTTAAGCCTTAAGTGGATATTAAACAATTTTTGTAGCATGACTTACCCTCCCTGAGTGGTTATTGCTTTGGGAATCCCATATGTTAAATGCTGCCATGATTAGCCAGGAATAGAGAAAATTTATTGATACTTACCGTAATTTTCTTTTCCTGGCTATTATTCATGGCAGCATTTGGTCTCCCACCCTATCTTGGTTTATTTGTCTTGTTACTGGACTGAGGTGTGGAGGATACTGGGGTACCTTATATACTGGGGGAAGGTAGGCTTAATTGTTTGATTGTTTGTGTTTTCCTGTCCTGAGGGTTAGAGGGAGGAGCTAAACCCATATGTTAAATGCTGCCATGAATAATAGCCAGGAAAAGAAAATTACGGTAAGTATCAATAAATTTTCTCTATTCTTTGAAAAGGCAGTGTTTGCAATAAAATGCCTGCAGGGAATGTTTATACTCACCAAAACAACTACATTAACCTGTAGTTGTTCTGGTGACTATAGAGTCACTTTAAAATAATCCAAAACTCACGAACTGTGAAGATAATATGTCCAAAAATCAGGGCAAAATGTGGGCAAGTTATCTTTACAGTGCAATATTACACTTTATGTAATAAAATAGAATAATAAAGAATTTACAATTGTGATTCTTAAAGAATAGAAATTTACTCTGTGATAATGAATTGCATGTGGTCAGTTTACTACCAACCCACTGTATATCACCTGTTAACAATCTGCTATTTATAGGGCTTGTTTTCTTTTTTCATATTGAACACACAAGAAAAAAAACAAAAACTAAACACCTTCTACATCCGTCCCCCAATGATCACCGTTACGTGAAACAATACTGTCGTCCAATACTTAGTTCTGCATCTCTGCATGTTGCAGATGGAGTTCTGTAAAGACAGCAAATCTATTTTTATATAGCATAAAAAAATCTGATATGGATATTCCCATCCATTAGTGCACATTTGAAGCTGGTATTGCAGATGTGTTATCAATGCTTACAAGCATTATAATTATGATATTTAATACATTTCTCAGTGTAAGTGCTAAAAATTTCAAAAATATTATTTACAAAAATTCTGACCTATTTGGGAAGGACTGCAAGACAAATCATACTATACAACTACTGATAACCTTTAGACCATTTCTAAAAAATATTTTTGATTGTGTGTTTTCTCTCAGCAGCAAAATTTGCGTAAAACCTTGTTTTTGATATTTAATGAGTTTGATATGATATCTAGAGTTTAAGGTAAGTGTAGCAGCATGCAAACTACGGAGTGGCACAAGAGACAAACTTAAGATCAACGTTAAAGAAACAGTACATTATAATAGAACGATATCATGTAACATGACAAACCTGCTAGGTCCCAAAAATTGCTTAATAAAATATTGTTAGCTCCTAGGCGATCCCTAGATGTGAAATGGCTGGGTGACATAGCTACTGGCATGGTGGAAGTAATACATAGAATTCAAGAGAACTATCTAAAGGATAAATTGATGACTATGGAACATAACGCTACCAACTCCTTTGAAAAGTTTTGGGCTCCATGGGTGGAATAGGAGGAACAAGGGGTAGGGTGACTGTGAAAGCTGTGTGGTCCCGGAGTGGAGCATTACTAGCTTTCGGTCATTGTTATTCTCGATATCTACTTTGTCAGAGGCTGGCAATGGACAAGCGCAGGGCCTTGAGTGACCTCAATTCATGTGTATTAAGCTGGGTCACTATTTTTATTTATTTTTCTTTCCTTTTTTGACTCTTATTTGAAATGTTATTGTTTCAAACACTTGCGATTTTGAATTACACTACTACAGCCCTAGTAATGACAACCTATCGCCACCAATTCACTGAATATCTTTGCATTTTGGGGAAGTGGCCATGAAGAGAAACACCTGTTTTGTTTATTGCTTATATATCTTGGGCAAGGCAGCAATGTGGAGAAGAGCAATATAAGCCTCCAACCCCTAAATATCAATGAACCTACCCATCTGGTTGTGCTGCTCTAGCCCCTTCCGTTGTAGTGGGAACCACTCAGTTCATTCAAATTGCCATAGCTATGGATGGAAATGTGGGGTTTGGCATAGCTAAAGGGGCTTCCAAGTAGGTAATCTCAATTATTACAGTGCCAACCCTGGGCTTCGGTTTGCCGCTTCTTTATCATGCAAACTTCAGTCTGATTTTTGTCCGTGTTCTTTCTTTGTTACTGTTAAAACTGAAATATAATGCCAAATATGTCATATGTCATTGTATGCTCTTTGATGGCAACCGTCTTAAATAAAAAAAATTAAAAAAGAAAAAAGAAACTGCTCACCAAAGTCAATATTATTTTACTGCTGCTAAATCCCTAGGTCACTACTGTCCAGTAATTATTATTGACCGGTCTTTCCTTTTTTGAAAATGTGGGCCAACCACTTCTCACTTTTTACATACCGAAGTCTGTGTGTCTTCTCTTATGATAGCTTGTGACAACAGGTAAAACACCTCTGCTCTCAGAAGTGAACGGATCTGAGAACAGCCCTTATCCATTTAAATGAATTTCTTGCATGTTTTCCCTACTCACTGTAAAATTGTGCATTATATGTTAATGCTTTATAAAAAGTAATAATAAATACAAAACCTAAAACATTCAGCTTCTGCAAGGATTTATTTTGAACTACAAGTAGCACAGTTTTCTTGATAATCTGAAATTCTGCCAAACATACTTGGGTGTTTATATCAGGAAAAGGGATAGACACGGAGTCCTAAAAGCAATTCACACAGCCCTAAAGTATAACATCTTTTAACGTAAGTCTTTTTTCAGCTTATGTAATTATGTAACTTTAAAGAAGAAAGTGGCATGGTTAAGGGGTTATGCTAATTGCCAATTTAAAAAAATCAAATAAAATAGATACAATTGGTGTTTTTTCTATCTATAGTCAGGAATTAAAACCTGCCCTATACCTTTAACACATATGGGTCAAGCATATTTTTCTAAGGAGTTCCCATTAAATATTAATTAGTGACATTTCCACCACAGGAGGGACAATTACACATACGTACATTACTCCTTTTACTTAAACATGGCTTTTAATACATAAAAAGTGAAACATTGAGATGTATTAAGGCAAATATAAACATCGGTAATATAATATTCAACCTTTTAATGACAAATATGATATCAGCAATCACGTCTGCTAGTAACAATGTACAGTTCAAGATACTGGTGGAACACATGAGACAGAACCATTTGTAATTAATGTAGTGGATATGAGAAGAATTTAGGCATAAAACTAATTTAAAAAGAGCAGCACATAAAGATCAGCATGGGATAGGATAATGTTTGTAAAAAAAAAAAAAAAAAAAAAACACTTGTGATAAGAGTGAAGGCAGCAGCATTTGTTATGGTTTGATGAATGAAAGAAAACTTGTTTCCCCGGCAAAGTGCACTCATCTGACAAATGAATGTTTAATAATTGTGATTTGTTCCAGCAGCAAAGAAATAAAAACTATCATGGAAAGACAAATTCATTTTGCAATTAGAGAATAGTAAAAGGAAATACATATTATGCATATACATATAAACCATAAAAATACCTAGGAATTTTGATTTAAACATTCAAACAACACCAGCTTCAAGGGAAATTAGAGCATAAAACATTTTATTTACTTAAAATAAAATTAAAGGGACAAACTAAGCACAATACCCACAGCTGTACAACATTAGATCCTATACACGTTAATTGTAAGGCATGTACATTTATGGGGTGTAGTTATATAAGTACCATACACACTGTTATGCTCTGTTTAGATTTTAATGATGGAGCCTGCACTGCCCCTTCATAGTCATGTGACGGAAAAAAACTGAATGAAGCCAATAAAATTATTAGCTGCAATGTACATAGCAGTGATCTATCTATCTATCTATCTATCTATCTATCTGTCTGTCTGTCTATCTATGATTGTATATACACCTGTCATCTTTTTGAAGTTGGCAACCCATGTTTTTAAAACATGGT
The DNA here is from genome assembly GCF_036172605.1 of Pelobates fuscus. NCBI lineage: Eukaryota > Metazoa > Chordata > Amphibia > Anura > Pelobatidae > Pelobates > Pelobates fuscus. Next base: position 294,886,694 of record NC_086317.1, on the reverse strand, counting down.
GTGCAAACTTTATACAGGTCACTTGCCTGTATGTTTTATTTGTCCAAATTCCCCCCAAAATAAACCTTGTATAAGGGTCTATCTGTCCATTCGTCTGTGTCTGTCTGTCTATTTTTTTGAGTGCTGAAGTATATATCTTACAAGGCCCTGCAGAACAATATGCTCAGTGTTTCCATGAAGGTGGGATTGGTGGAAATATCTCATTAACTTCTTGGCTCAAAATGAAATTATACATTTAGCACAAATGAGTGAAATTAAGAGGTTAGTAACTGTTTTTTTGTTTTGTTTTGTTTTTTCACTTTGTTATTACATTATCTACATAATATATAAAAGTAGGGTCAGCTTCTGACTGGAGTTTCCCTGTATAGAGCAATTTCTAAACAAAGCTGCACAATAACTTATTAAGCTTTCTTTGCAACCTTGGGTAACTTGTCATTCAGACCACTATTCAAAAGATTAGCAATCATAAATTAAACCACATCCCTAACATAAAAGACAGTCTGAGATAAAATACTCTAAAATGCCCAACAAATCTAAAATATGAGATAGTTGATCAGCAACCATTTTTTGTGGAACTTTTGTTTTAGCCGGTTTTGCATTTTTGTTTACATTTTAAAATATAATATGGCTTTTAGCAAATGGGACTGGGCATCCCGTTGGACCCACTATTCGTGTATAGTTGTGTCCAGTGGACCTTATCTAATATTGTATTTTTAATTTAGTTCTTACAGACCCAGCATTTTAACATGTTCAATAAAACTGCTCTCAAATGTGGCATTGAAAGAGTTAGTATGAGTGGCACTGCTTGCCTAGTAAGCTAATATGCCATTTTCCACCAATTGCATTGCAGTTTCTGGAATATCAGTCTACAGCATTGCAGTTGTTATTATAGTTACTAAATTATTGGTGTACAAAAACTGTCAGACTCTAGTACACTGAGGCAAAGGCACGGACACTTCAATACCATCTTGTAATGTTATTTGCACTTTGTGATGCTCGTGCCACTTTCAGAAAATTTTGTAATTACATTTCATTACATTTTCAATCTTTGTCATGATAATCTTGGACAATATTCTAATTTCTTCCTCTGACCTGCAAGAACAACATATAAATAATTCTATTCTACAACAATGACATATTAATGCCTAGACAGTAGAATTGAGAGAGCTAAATGATTCAGTTTTTTCTTTCCAACTTCTTCAAGCAGCTGCCTCCTAAATTAAAGGGACACTGTAAGCACCCAGACCACTTCAGCTCATTGAAGTGGTCTGGGTGCTGTGTCCCTTTTGCACCTAGTTCTGCAATGTTAAACATTGCAGTTACATTGCAGTTACAGATAAATAAATTGGATATAACATCCAATTTATTAAAAATAAAATCAAATCAAAAACAGGCAATAGCACAACACGTGCAATATTGCAAATATACAAAAGCCAAGATTGGCCAAGAGCCCTTAGGAATACCAGCTTTGAAAAAACATGATACTAGGAAAATAATAAAAGTGCATGTGCTAAAGTGCAAAAGTTATAGTCAGAAGGAAAGTGCAAAGTGCTTGTCAGACCAGCAATTCTCTTCCACTAATCTTTCCCAGACAGCAGAAACGCACTATACACAAAAATACTAAAAATACACAGTATACATGTAAAAAAAGACTGCTGATACAAAAATGCAGGGCTCTACACGTTTCGTCGATCCGACTTCTTCAGGAGCTTCTTTCTTCTTTCTTCTTCCCGGTCTTCTCTCTTTTAAATCTGCCAGTCCGTGTATCCACTTCCATGATCGTGCATGCGCAGAGCACGCCGCGCGCACCGTCATACATAATGATGTGCGTGCAAACGACATGCGCATGCGCAACCACGCTGGAACGCAGAATAATTTTATTTGTCATTTCCACAGCCGCATTATGAACGTTCTACAAAAAAACTTTAGAAATCATTGTGGCTTATGTATATAGTGTGACTCTATATATGTATGTAAAGGTGTGCGTATGTGCAGAGCCAGCCCAATACACAGTGCTGCCTGGGTCTAAGGATGAAATTCGCCCCCCCCCCCCTCACCAAAACCACGTCATCCAATACATGCCCATATGTTATATCATGGTTTTCATGGTGCCAGCTTTGTAGATAATTACTACAGCAACACAGCAGTCACCTGCATGCAGCACCTCTGCCAGCAATGCGCCAGGAAGCAGGTGCCTGCTCTAAAGAAATAGTAGTGCTCTGTGCACTCCAGTCTTCTGTCACCTGGGGTGTACCTACTGGGTGTGATAGGAGAATGAGAAGGGAGGGATGGCTAGGAGCGATAGGAGTTTGGGAAGAAACTGAGGTATTAGAGAGTGTGATAGCAGACACGTCAGGGGAGAAATTAGGTAGCACAAGGACAAAGAGCCGAAAAATGCCACCCCTTTCAAAGTGCCGCCTGTGTGTATGTATGCCACTGCATTATGTAATTGTGTCTACATATATATGCATGTGACTGTGTTTATGTATCTATGTGACTGTGTATAAATGTATATTCTTTTGTGTGTGTAATTTTGTGTCTATGTATGTGACTGTGTGTGATTATGTGTCTATTGTACATGTATGTGTAATTATTTGTCGATGATATATGATCATATTTTTTTTAGTTGTATATGTATATGTATATGTGAGGGCGGTAAAATATATGGGGGGGAGGCACATGCCTGGGCTAGGGCTGGTCTAGGACACCCAAAAAGCTACAGTGACAGAGATATTACACTTACATAAAAGTGAGAAAGATCACTGAATGTTTTGTAATGGTTGAGAAGATACCAGAAAAGAAAAATTTTAAACATATTAGTTGGCAACGATTCAAGAGGGAGGAATGTACACAAGAAATGGTTGCAGAGGACAGGTGGTGGGGCAGTAGTAACTGGGGAGAACAAACATAGGGTCAAAAAAAGAACAGAACTGGGAGGTTGGAGCATGAGGCAAAATGACCATGTTTTTATATTTACTCTCATCATTCATTTCAACAAAGTAACTTCAAGATTAGTAAAATGGGTGAGATGCAATGTGATAGAGTATCAGATAACAGATATTAACTCCTTAATGATGGAGGCAATTGTACAAGTTCTGATCAAAACAAAATGTAAATGAACCCTAAATTCTGTGCTACATGTCTGTTCTACCATAATTTACCTTTTTATATAAAGTGACCCCACACTTATTATATATCATTTAATTCAGGAGAAACAGGGCTTTCATTTCATATCAAACATTTCTATATGAAACATATTTTAATATTAATAAAATGTTAGAACTTTTGATAAATAAAGAATGTTTGTTAATTTGAATAAATGAAATAGGAAGAGTAATCTGTTCCAGTACCATCATAGAAAAAGGGTCAATACAATCCTTTATTAGTAAAACTAAAAACACACACACAAATGCTTAGTCACTTGTCATAGCTGCCACCATAGTAGTTAATTGTGGCAATATGCGTGACAAGATCTAAATATACTAAGTGAGGAATATGTTCAAAAAGGAGGGGAGTGAAAATATATATATATATAACAAATAAATAAAGTATCATCAGCACAGTGTTTTAGCAAAACAAAAGAAAATGCTACATGAGGGTATAAAGAACTGGTACAACGTGCTATATCAGGAAAATATGGAGATTGCTAGCAAGATAGCATAGGTATGCTCATTGCCAATAAGTAGGAACAGCTATCAAGGTTAATGCCCTAAAGAAAAAAAAACAGATAAAATACCATGCTCCGAAAACGCCAATAGAAACTGAGATGCATATAAATCTCCAGCAATGTTTCAGTCTATGGGTGTATAGTGAAAATTAGCTGACACATCTAGGGAAATAACAGCGGATCACACAATCTCCGCTCCTAATACCTGAACAGACCGAGCTATATAAACATAGCGGTGTAGATTCCCTGGTCTGTGCCTTCGAATGCCAGCTCTTAAGGTCTAGATTCAAGGAATTAGGGTACCCTAACCGTGTCCTAAAGCATGATAAAGAGGGAAATCTGTACTACACCAACAAGTGACAGTACAGATTAAAGGGGTAGCAGAGCAAATATAATGAAAAATACAACCTGTGTATAAAATAACACAATTTCTCCAGGAGATCTAAAATATATAAAAAAAAAATCACACAATGGTGAAGTATATAAAGAAGTGAGTGGTTCACACCCGGAGGTAGAGAACTTACAAGATCATACTGGAGATATGCGCCTGTCTCCCTTCCAAAGGGTATATATATATGGAACAACGTCTCCTTCAGTGAATATGCGGTGTAGTACAGCAGCATATATTAGGACATCAAAGGGAAAGAGATATATAGAGCAGTATTGTAACAAAAAGAGAATTTATTGATACAAAATGCACTTACATCAATGAAAAGTAAAAACAGCTTGTCTCCACTAGCAAGTGGTACCCAGGAGAAATAAATATTTTATACACAGGTTGTATTTTTCATGATATTTGCTCTGCTACCCCTTTAATCTGTACTGTCACTTGTTGGTGTAGTACAGATTTCCCTCTTTATCATATAATATTGGTGTATGTGAGGTACACTTTTGGGTGTTTCAGCATTGTTCTCTGGTCTTTTTGGGATTTTATACAGTACATTTCTTTTTCATATCTCTGTGTCCTAAAGCATGCTTTTCAAAGGGCCAGCGGCATTGATAGGCAGCTGAGCCTCACCACCACCAGACCGAAACTGGACTCGAGGACCCAAGGTGCATTGCCACTTTCGATCATGGCTGGAACCTTATGTCCCATATACTTCACAATAATTGTCCAATACTACTCCACAATCCATTTCTCAAAAATATCGTACCCAACCATCCACCCCTCACTGCATGCAGACCTACCAACTTACAGGACCTCCTTGTCCATAGTCACCTAACATTACCCACTTTTCATTTATTCATCAACTACCCTGGGGTTACCCCTTATCTGATCCTCATTTACTTCATTTGGATCTACACTGGGCCAACATTCTATTAAAATTGTTAATTTTCCTGTTCTGCATGCCATTTTAACTGTGAATGTCATAATACTGTTAGTTTTTACTGCAATAAATGATACATATTTGTGTTCAGTGATGTCTTACGTGTAAAACAGTACATCTCATATACAGGTTTTATGGGGTTTTGGAAGTTGAAGGATTATATATAAGGTTTTTCTTTTTTCAGTTTTTACACATTTAAATTTGCCAGTTTGGTATGCTGAACCTATGTTGCCTATGAGACCGTATGGCATCCCAGAAATGAAAATGAACCCCATCGTGGCATACCATTTGCAAAAGTAGACAACCCAGGACAGGGCTGTCTTTAATGTTGACTGGACCCTGGGCAAGCATTAGCTTGGGCCCCCTGGTCCCCTTCCGCCCACCTTCTAGCATGCAAACACGCCTTCCACCCAAAGACACACAAAAAGAAAACCACACACATAGATCGTAGACTCAGCCACACTTATTTTCTACCTAGTGAAAATACACACACAGACACACATACACATGCAAACACTGACACACATACACAGGCTCAGACATACACAGGTACATACATCTAAATACACAGACACACAGGTGCATACACAGATACACACTGGCACACATACAGATATACAGATACTCACTGACAAACATGCAGGCACACACTAAAACACAGATAAACAGACAAACACACCCTGACATATATGCAGATACACACAATAACACACATACAGATACATACACGGACACACATGCATTTACACAAACACACACTAACATATACAGACACACATACTGACACATATTCAGATACACAGACACAGACAGATACACAAGGGCACACACTGACACACATGCAGATACACAGACACACTGGCACACATGCAGGTACACATACACAAATACGCATACAGAGACTCATGCAGACACACAGATACACATATAGACCAATACACACAGACACACACACACATATACACATAAAGACAGCTATACACACAGAAACACACATACAGATAAACAGATATACATACAGACAGATATACACACAGACCCACATCCATATACACACACAAACAGACACATGCACATACAGACAGATATACACACAGATACACACAGATACACACACAGACTGATAAACATGCAGACAGATATACACACAGACCCACATGCATATACACATACAGACAGATACACACACAATAGACACATGCACATGCAGACATATATACACACACAAACAGACATTGGAAAATATACAATTTCTGTCACCCTCCTGTTTTGGGTGCAGGAGGGTAACTTACCTGCAGTCCCATGGCTGTCTGAGGCTGTTGGGAGTTGGGCTCTCTCCCAGTCCGTGCTCCTCCTCTCTTCCTCCCTCCCGCGCGGCATTCTCTGTGTTAGCTAGGCGGAAGTGACTGCACTTCCTCCTAGTGCTGACCTCATCACTGGGGGCCCGGTTGCACTGTTAAAGCGCCGCAGCGCTGGCCGGGCCCCTGCAGACTCATTGCCATCGGGTGGCCCTAAGAGCATGGGCCACTCGATGGGGCCCCTCATCGTGCGGCCCGCAGTGGTCTGCCCGCATGCACCACAGCAGCCGGCAGGCTCAAGGGGCAGCTGCTTTGGGCCCCCTAGGAATGACAGGTCCCGGGGCAGCTGCCCCTTTTGCCCCGCGTTAAAGACGGCCCTGACCCAGGGTATTCACAATGGCATATGTCCTTTTTTTTAGTGGCCACTTGGTTACAAACCCTGGCCAAAGTTAGCATTATTATTTGTTATTTACACAAAAACAGCACTTTCAACTATCATCGTCATTATACATTTTACTGCTCTAAAACACAATGTCTCACAGTAAAACAGTACCCTGTATGTACAGATGTTTTGGTGTTTTGAAAAGTTACAGGGTCAAATAAACAACAACTGCCTTTCACTAATGATATCATTGTCATTATCTGTTTTACTGCTCTAAAACACTTATATTTGTGTGACGGACTGCCTAGCACCCTGACTGGGTGCCTCCGCCAATTGATGCTTCCTAGTTGCCTTGAGTACTATAAGCACCGGATACCATAAGCACCGTAGCCCCTAAGCTGCCGCAGCCTGGCTGGGGTCTCGCTGTCCTCCACCCACCCTGGACCTAAGACAATGATCCAGCTTCCAGTGGGTGGACCTCTCCTCCTCCAGAGAGTAAAGCAGGTCTGGCTGTGTAGCTCTTACAAGAGCTAGTGATTATAGCCAGTATAGTAATCCAAAGCAGCTATAGCTGGTATAGCTGTTCACTACAATCACGAGATGAGGCTACGTGTGGAGGGTGAAGTGGACTGATTTTAATGGATCCACACTTGGCCTTTTATGACAATCCCCGTGCAAGGGGTACTCCCACCTAGACCTGATGAAAGACTGAATTACAAAGTCACAGACCAATGACAACAGTGTTAGAATACATGACACTCCCATACATAAACGGATAATCCCTCCTCTTGGCCTGGGAGATAATTGGATCAGGAACTGTACTAATCTAATCCAATTATCTCCAAGTACAGAAAAACATACTTTTTCCCCAAACATTCTAAAAGTACCCCAAAAACACATAAAACCCCACACAGTTACATCTCCTGATAGCCATGATCTGTGTGACCACATATCCAAAAATCACCCAGATCAGTTCAGGGGTTCAGGATTTTCCTGAAAGTCATTCATTTGACCGACCGCAGGCATGGTCCCATGCCCAAAACAGTTCCAGAGAACCAGGGCTTGCGGTCGGTGTAGTTCGTTAGTTTGAAAACTAACAAACTACCGAACAGAGTCAATAGTGTTAACCTGGAGCTTGTTCCCCTCATCCAGACGAATGATTTCACCGAACAGTGCCATTCTAAGTTGTATAGTACCGAACGCAGGGGATGATGGAAGTCCAGCGGTGTTTGGGAGTTTCTGTCTGATTTTAGTTCCATGAGATTCATGCCCAAACACTGCTTCTGCATTCATGCCAACAAGATGGCCACCACCTCATGGTTGTCGCAGCTGCGACCGGGCTCGACCGGCCCAGCCACCCTGCAGACCCCTGCAACCAGGTGCCCGCCGCCACGTTTAACCCCTTAAGGACCAAACTTCTGGAATAAAAGGGAATCATGACATGTCACACATGTCATGTGTCCTTAAGGGGTTAAGGGGCCCATCAGGTGGCCCATGCTGTTAGGGCCACTTGAGAGGGTTGAATTTCCATATGGCCTCAGTCGCACTGTTAAAGCACCGCAGCGCTGACTGGGGCCCACTGCAAATGACATCACAGCTGGGAAGAAGTGACTGCCCATCACTCCTCCCAACTATCAGCAAGATCCCGCGTGGGAGGAAGGAGAGGGAGTCAGAGTGGGAACTCTGCATCCCACCAGCCTGAGCCACCACTGGACCCCAGGGAAAGTAACCCTCCTGCACCTAAAAGGTAGGAAACAAGAGGGTGACAAACATTTTGTAGATGTGTGTTTTTGTTTGTATGTATGTGTGTATGTGTTTGTGTGTATGTCTCTGTCTGTATGTGTGTGTGTCTGTATGTATGTCTGTATGTATGTGTGTGTCTGTCTGTATGTATGTGTACCTTTCTGTATTTATGTATGTGTGCCTGTCTGTATCTATGTGTGCCTGTCTGTATGTATGTGTGTCTTTGTAGGTGTGTGTCTGTATGTATGTGTCTTTGTATCTGTCGGAGGGGGGGGGCATGGATCAGTTTTGCACTGGGGCACCATGGTGTCAGGATCGGGACAGGGATCCAACACGCAAAGTACAAACAGGAGGTATGTACGTATACCGGACCTTAGAATGGCCGGACTAACGTAAGGAGTAAGCAAAGAATGGTCTAGAGACAAGCCGAGGTCGAGGGAACGAGAGAGCAGATAAGCGAGAGACAAGCTGAGTCAAAGGGTAATAGAGGTAAGCAGGGTAGAACAAACAAGCCGGGTCAAAACCAAAGAGACAAATAGATAACAAGAGCACTGAGTGACTAGACAAGCTAGAACCACGACAGGGCAATGAACAAATGCATAAAGCCCTACTTTATACCCTGGTTCTAGATAGGTAATCACGCCCCCCCGACGAGTCCTGATTCGTGGTCGGGACTTGATTGACAGGTCGGAACGGATTGTCGTCATGACGTCGGCTACTGAGCGCCGCATCATAAAAGGAAGCGGGTCCCTCGCGGCCGGCGTGTAAATGGCCGAGAGAACTGCGAGGAACGAGTGAGTCAACCCCTCTGAGAGGATGAACGTCTAAGTATCTCACCTCCTCTGAGGTAGAGACAACAGGTACCCTGACAGTACCCCCCCTCTCAGAAACGCCCACCGGGCGGAAGGAACCGGGGCGAGATGGAAAACGAGAGTGAAAAGCCCTGCGGAGGCGAGGAGCATGCACATCCTCCTGAGGTACCCAAGTCCTCTCCTCAGGACCATATCCCTTCCAGTCAACAAGATATTGTAACCTCCCCCGAGAGATTCGAGAATCGAGGATGGAGTTGATCTCATACTCCTCCTGACCCTCAACCTGAACAGCGCGAGGAGAGGATACAGTGGAGGAAAACTTGTTACATACTAGAGGCTTCAACAAGGAAACATGAAAGGAGTTAGGAATGCGTAAGGCAGATGGAAGGGCCAGACGATACGCAACTGGGTTAATTCGAGTCAGAACCCTGTAAGGACCAATGTAACGAGGGGCGAATTTCATAGAAGGAACCTTCAAGCGAATGTTTCTGGTACTCAGCCATACCCTATCACCTGGAACAAAAACCGGAGCCGCCCTTCTACGCTTATCAGCGTGTTTCTTGAACAACGCGGAATTATGCAGGAGAATTTGTCGAGTTTGATCCCACAACTTCCTCAAATTGGCAACATGAACATCAACCGACGGTACCCCTTGGGAAGGAGAAACCGAGGGAAGAATGGAAGGATGAAAGCCATAATTCATGAAAAAGGGGCTAGAACGAGTAGAATCACAAACGAGATTGTTGTGTGCAAACTCCGCCCAAGGAATCAGACCGACCCAATCGTCCTGGTGTTCGGAAACAAAACAACGCAAATATTGTTCAATCTTTTGGTTGGTGCGTTCAGCAGCTCCGTTAGACTGGGGATGATAGGCAGAAGAGAAATTCAATTTGATGCCCAGTTGAGAACAGAAGGATTTCCAAAAACGGGAAACAAATTGGGAACCTCTATCAGAAACAATTTCGGAGGGTATCCCATGTAAACGAAAAATCTCTCTCGCGAATATCTCAGCCAATTCGGGAGAAGATGGCAGTTTAGGTAAGGGCACGAAATGAGCCATCTTAGTAAACCTGTCAACCACCGTGAGGATAACAGTCTGTTTTTTAGAAACAGGCAAATCGACAATGAAGTCCATAGCCAGACAGGACCACGGTCTCTCGGGAATTTCCAAGGGATGCAAAAGCCCACATGGAAGCGTATGAGGTTGTTTAGTCTTCATACAGACCTCACATGCTCCGACGAAATCCCTAATATCCTTACGTAGTGAAGGCCACCAGAAGTCTTTGGAAATCAAGGCACACATCTTGCGAATGCCAGGATGCCCAGCCACCTTACTGTTGTGAAAGCACTGTAACAGTTCCAGTTGGAGTTCAGGAGGAATGAAATACCTTGCCCCAGGACCCTGTCTAGGAGCCAGATGCTGTAACTTCATGATCTCGGCAAGCAACGGAGAATGAATCCTGAGACTCGTGTTGGCGATAATATTGCACTTGGGAACTATAGAAGACAAAACCGCCTCAGATATAGTAGAAGGTTCATGTTGGCGAGACAAAGCATTGGCTTTAGAGTTCTTAGAACCAGGTCTATAAGTGAGCACGTAATTGAAATGAGTGAGGAACAAGGACCAACGAGCTTGCCTGGCGGACAAGCGCTTGGCCTCCCCAATATAGGACAAGTTCTTGTGATCCGTCAAAATAGTAACAGGATGCAAGGTCCCTTCCAATAAATGTCTCCACTCCTTTAAAGCCATGATGACCGCTAGTAGTTCCCTGTCACCAATGTCATATCTGCTTTCAGGCCCAGATAATTTCTTGGAAAAAAAAACACATGGATGTAACGGTTTATCCACACCTAACCTTTGAGACAAGATAGCGCCTAAACCTGTCTCTGAGGCGTCTACGTCGAGTAGAAAAGGCAAAGTCGTATCAGGGTGAACTAAAATTGGTGCAGAAGCAAAAAGTTCCTTGAGTGTCTTGAAAGCAACGAGAGCTTCAGTAGACCAAGTCTTAGTGTCAGCCCCCTGTCTGGTCATATTGGTAATAGGAGCAATAATAGAAGAGTATCCTTTAATGAAACGCCTATAATAATTGGAGAATCCAATAAACCTCTGAATGGCTTTGAGACCCCTGGGTAATGGCCAATCTAAAATAGACTGGAGTTTATCCGGATCCATTTTAAACCCGTCCCCAGAAATCACGTAACCAAGAAAGTTTATCTGAGATTGGTCAAAACTACATTTCTCCAATTTGCAGTACAACCCATGTTGTAGAAGTTTGCGCAATACCCTTCTGACTTGTCTGTGGTGGGTCTCAATTTCTCTAGAGTGTATTAATATATCATCCAAATATACAATAACGCAATCCTGTTGAAATTCCCTAAGAACTTCATTGATCAGGTCCTGAAATACTGCCGGTGCATTACAGAGCCCAAAAGGCATTACCGTGTACTCATAGTGCCCATATCGGGTATTGAACGCTGTTTTCCACTCGTCTCCCTGCTGAATTCTCACCAAGTTATACGCCCCTCTGAGATCTAACTTGGTGAAAATCTTGGAGCCTTTTAGACGATCAAAGAGCTCAGTAATCAAAGGAATCGGGTAGGCATTTCTAATCGTTATTTTATTCAAGCCTCGATAATCAATGCAAGGCCTTAACGTACCATCCTTCTTATTCACAAAAAAAAAAACGGCCCCGGCAGGAGAGGAGGATCTCCTAATGAATCCTTTGTCTAGGTTCTCACGAATATACTCCTCTAAGACTAAGTTCTCCTTAGTGGATAAAGGGTATACCGTACCCCTCGGAGGCATGGTCCCAGGCAGGAGTCTGATCTTGCAGTCAAAGGGCCTGTGTGGAGGTAAAGTGTCAGCATTCTTTTTGTCAAAGACTGCCTTTAAATCCAGGTACAGAGGCGGTATTTGTACGTCTGTAGACTGGGTAGAATTAGCCGGTGTGTTAACTACGCAAACCGGTGAGACTTTCTGTAAGCACCTGCTCTGGCAACCCTGACCCCATGAGACTATCTCCCCTAGTTCCCAATCAATAATAGGGTTATGTTTCTTTAACCACGGATACCCCAGGACTATAGGAACAGAAGGGGACGAAATAAGCATAAGAGATATACCTTCCTCGTGTAGGATACCAACAGTTAAGTTAACAGGTATGGTCTCCCGAAAAATAACAGGTTCAGATAATGGTCTACCAGCTATGGCCTCAACGGCCAAGGGTGTATCCCTTAGCTGGGATGGAATAGAGTGTTTAGTAACAAAAACTTGGTGAATAAAGCTCTCAGCAGCTCCGGAATCTACCAACCCCATAGTTTTTAGTACTCCCTTCTCCCAAGCTAAAGAAACAGGTAGCAGAAGCCTGTGATCTTTATAATTATGTATAGAGGACAAAATAGAAACACCCAAGGCCTGTCCTCTAGAGAAACTTAGGTGCGAGCGTTTCCCGGGCGATTAGGACAATTTAGGCGTAGGTGCCCTCTTACTCCACAATACATACACAACCCCTCCCTTCTCCTGTACTGTCTCTCTTCTTCTGAGAGGCGAGTATTGCCTATCTGCATAGGTTCTGGAAAAGCTGAGGTTGTGGATTCAGGACTTTGAAATGAGGGAGCTAGTTTAAAGGAAGGTCTACGGGTTCTATCTCGAGTGTTCTGCCTCTCTCTTAAACGTTCATCAATACGAGAAATAAAAGAAATTAAATCCTCCAAATTTTCAGGAAGCTCTCTTGTAGCAACCTCGTCTAGAATTTCATCTGATAATCCGTTTAAAAATACGTCTATATAAGCCTGTTCATTCCACTTAACTTCTGCCGCCAAGGACCTGAACTCTAGTGCATAATCCACAAGGGTTCGGTTATCTTGTCTAAGGCGCAACAATAATCTAGCTGCATTGACCTTTCTACCTGGAGGGTCAAAAGTTCTTCTAAAAGCAGCGACAAAGGCATTATAATTATAGACTAACGGGTTATCATTCTCCCACAATGGATTGGCCCATCTCAGAGCCTTATCAATGAGTAGTGTGATAATGAATCCAACCTTCACCCTATCTGTAGGGTAGGAGCGGGGTTGTAATTCGAAATGAATACCTATCTGGTTTAAAAAACCACGACACTTATCCGGAGAGCCACCATAACGTACAGGAGGAGTAATACGGGAAGAAGCACCTACTGTGGCTACCTCTAGACCTGAACTTACAGGGGAGATGGATGTAGTACGCATCTCTTCTGGTTGATTATTAGAACGAGATAATAAAGCCTGCAGCGCTAGAGCCATCTGGTCCATTCTATGATCCATGGCCTCAAATCTAGAGTCGGAAGAACCAACCTGAGTGTTTGTACCTGCAGGATCCATTGGCCCTGTCGTAATGTCAGGATCGGGACAGGGATCCAACACGCAAAGTACAAACAGGAGGTATGTACGTATACCGGACCTTAGAATGGCCGGACTAACGTAAGGAGTAAGCAAAGAATGGTCTAGAGACAAGCCGAGGTCGAGGGAACGAGAGAGCAGATAAGCGAGAGACAAGCCGAATCAAAGGGTAATAGAGGTAAGCAGGGTAGAACAAACAAGCCGGGTCAAAACCAAAGAGACAAATAGATAACAAGAGCACTGAGTGACTAGACAAGCTAGAACCACCACAGGGCAATGAACAAATGCATAAAGCCCTACTTTATACCCTGGTTCTAGATAGGTAATCACGCCCCCGACGAGTCCTGATTCGTGGTCGGGACTTGATTGACAGGTCGGAACGGATTGTCGTCATGACGTCGGCTACTGAGCGCCGCGTCATAAAAGGAAGCGGGTCCCTCGCGGCCGGCGTGTAAACGGCCGAGAGAACTGCGAGGAACGAGTGAGTCAACCCCTCTGAGAGGATGAACGTCTAAGTATCTCACCTCCTCTGAGGTAGAGACAACAGGTACCCTGACACATGGATTGTGTGTAACCGAACCATATAATCCCAATTGCACGAACAGAGTCTTTTTAAAGTATTTTAGCCAGGTCTATTGCAGCGGCCATAGTCCTGGGGCAAGAGGCTGGCGAGCAGGCCCCTCCAAGAACCAGTAGCAAGGTTCTGTTCGCCACAATTTGTATTCAGCGATGTATCACAGGTAAAATGTTACCCCCCGTATATTCTATGGGGTTTTTGAATGTTAGAGGGTTAAATATAGGGCAGTTTGCCAGATTGGTTTGCTGGGCCACTGAATGGCAGACCAGGAATGAGAATTACCTCTATCATGGCATATCATTCGCAAAAGCAGACAACCTAGGGTATTCAAAATTGGGTATGTCCAGTCTTTTTTAGAAGCCACTAGAAGTCACAAACCCTGGTTAAATTTAGTGTTCATAATTTTCGTTTTGCGTTTTTCACAAATAAACTGCCTTTCACTATTGATATCATTGTCATTTTATGTATTACTGATCAAAAACAACCATATTTGTGTTCAGCCTAGGGTATTCATAATGGAGTATTTCCAGTCTTTTTTAGTAGACACAAAGTCAAAATCCTGGCCAAAGTTAGTGTTTATTTTTTGCATTTTCACAAAAACCCTTGGAGAGCACTAAGGGACCGGGGTGAGGGGGAATGTGAGAGAACTTAGGGACAGGGGTGCATGGGAGAGCACTAAGGACGGGGACAGGGGATAGCACTACGGGTCAGGGGAGAGTACTAAAGAAAAAAGGGGGCAGGGGAGAGCACTAAGGGAAAGGGGAATAGAAGAGAACTAAGAGACAGGAGAGCACTAAGGGTCAGGAGGGGAGAACACTAAGGGACAGGTGGGAAGTGGGGATTTCTAAGGGATAGGGGGAAAAGAAGAGACCACTAAGAGATGGGGAGGCGAGGAGATGAGAACACTTAGAGACCATTAAGGGATGGGGGGGAGTGTAAGAAAGAGAGGCTAAGGAAGGGGTGAAAGAGAAGCAAAGAAGGGCTGGTAGGGGAGATAGAGACACACAGAGGGGCTCAGGAGGGAGATACACAGAGTCGCTTGTGAGGGAGACACACAGTAGGGCCTCGGGGGGGGGAAGACACACAGAGGGTCCTGGTGTAAAAGAGACCCACACACAGGCTAGGAAGAGTAAAAGACACAAAGGGGCTCGGGGGAGTAAGACACGCGAATAGGTTGGGAGGATGTAGGAGACATAGAGGCAAGGGGAAACAAGGGGCTTGTAAGAGGTACACTAAAGAGGGGTGTAAGACACAAAACTTAAAGAAAGAAATATACAAAAAGAATTTAACAAAATAAATATAATAATAAAAATAAAGAGCTGCACCCCTCTAAACCCCTATCCTACCCCACAAACCTTTCTTTTCACACTACAAACATACACAATGCATCCTTACACATTCACAGAAACACACAATTTGTCCCCCCCACACACACGCACAGAAACATGCAATGCATCCCTACTCACACACAGACACACCGAAACATACAATGTATCCTACACTCATACAGACACACACCATGCTTCCCTTACATACTCAGAAATACACAATGCATCCATTACACAAACACACAATGCAGCCCTTGACCACATACATACACAGAAGCACACACTGCTTTTCTTACACACACAATGCATCTCTTAAACAACACTCAATGCACCCCTTGCAGACACAGAAACTGCATCCCTTGCATACACAGAAACACATCTTGCATCCCTTACACATACAAACACAGATTCACACAATGCATCCCTTACACACACACCCAGAAACACACAATGCATTCCTTAAACACAAAAACACACTGCTTTCTATCCCTTACACACACACACACACACAAACACACTGCATCCCCTATACACACACATTACATCCCTTACACAAATTGGTATCCCTATAAACTACATTCCATAAGAACACGCACACATTACATCCTCTACAATAACACAACACATCCCCTACACTCATACACTCCACTCCCTGTGAGCGAACTCATGGGTGGGCCACGTAGGTGGACTTATGGGCAGGTCTTGTAGGCATACTCACGGTCAGGCCCTGGGGGCCCAGACCTTGAGCTGTGTAAGAGGCCTGAAAAAATGGAGCTGTCTCCTGTTCATTGATTTTTGTGAACACTGTCAAACAGCCTCCAGGGAGCCTGTTCCATGCCAGACTGCAGCCTAAGCCTATCATCATCCTTTTGTCCTTATCTGGTGGTAAGTAGGCAATCTAGTATAAGTGGCACTAATCTCTAATTTACCGCACATTAAAGGGACACTATAGTCACCAGAACCACTACAGCTATATGTAGTGGTTCTGGTGTCTGTAGTCGATCCCTGCAAGCTTTTTAAAGTAAACACACTGCCTATTCAGAGAAAAGACACTGTGTGCAGCACTTGCATTAACTCATATGGAGTTAAAGAGAGCTATAGTGCCAAGAATACAGCTTTGTATTCCTGGCACTTACAGTATCCCTTTAATGAAGCAGTCAGGGTATATAGATTGTGGATAAAATAACCTCACCACTGGGGTTTGGAGGGGCCTGTTTGCCAGCCTTTTGCCCCATGATTATGGGCCCTGCGAAAAGACAGGCTAAAAAATGACTTCCATGGTAAAATGTGCCTCTTTCCCTCCATCTTTTTCCTGTCCTATTTTTCTCCCAGGGACACAGTCAGACCAGTTGAAACTGGCTGCTTTGTCCCTCCTCAATCTCCCATCAGCCCTTGCTATTGTTTAACCCCATAGCGATCCAACTGTATTTGTGAGATCTGAGCGCTTTGCGGACATATTGAGCGCTCAGACCCAAGCTATCGGGGGATATGTTGTTCAACATTGTATTATAAGAGTTATGTATTTTTATGTGTTTTTTTGTAACAGTTTTTGACTTAGAGATATTTACTCTACCTGGAAATAATTAAGTTACCACAGCCACTTAAGCCAATTATCTCCAGGATAGAGGAGAAGATAGACTGGCCGCACTGCATAAATCTGTGGAACTATTTTGGGCATGAAAGCCATGCTTGCGGTTGGTCAAATATGACTTCCAGGAATTTCCTGAACCCCTGCTCTGATCTGGGTGATTTTTGGATATGTTGTTCACCCATATGTGGTGTTTTGGGGTGTTTTCTGTGTTTTGGGAAAAAAGTGTGTTTTCTGCGTGTAATTAAGTTAGCCCATTGTGTTTGTTAATTGTATCACAGGCAGAGGGGAGGGTTTTTGTACATTGTCTGGGAGTGTCTAAACTGTACAAGTCTGTCCTGATTGGTTTTGTAACTTTGTATCCTGTGTTCCACAAGGTCCACGTGGGTGGTAACCTTGTGGGAAAACCTGTATATAAGAGACAATAAAGAGTTCCTGTTTTTTTTTTTTTTTTAATTCTTTATTTTTTGCTTTGCAAGACAGCAGATACATAGCATACAAATAAACAGAACCAGAAATGCGGCACACAAATATGCTTCAATACAATGGTGCTTCGTGACGTCGGCATCCGTGCTGCCGTATTTTTCGAGCGTGTCACAATCTAAAGTCTGTGCTCGTATAACGTGGCGTTGCCAGCAATTTCCAGTCATGCTGAAACGTTGTTGAGTATCGCATTACATCCCACAAAGTGTTTTTAAATAAGTGAATAAAACAAAGAACTAAGAACTATCATATTTCGATTCGTATTACCGCACTACTAAGGGTGTTATGAACAAATCGCATTTGCTTCTCTAGCGGTACTGCAGACCCCTTTTATCCCCGGAAATTGCGAGTAATCCCTTACAATTGTCTATGAGAGATAGTTGAAGATATGAGAAATTCAGGAACAAGAGAAAGGGGGAGATTCCTCAGAGGTTTGAGGAAGAAGAGAGAGATAGAAAGAGAGAGAGAGGAGGGAGGAAGTAGGAGAGGGAGGCGGATGGGAGTAGGGCGTAAAACGGGAGGGGAGTCGGTCCGAGGAGTGCCTCTATGCCAGTAGCGATACCAGGTGGAGGGGAGAAGCCCCTCCCCACCCACCACCTGTCCTAGGCGCCCCTGTTGGCAATCCCTCTGTGAAGAGAGTGACAAGCGGGGCGGTGGAGGACCAATCTCCTCAATGTCTATAGTGTGGTGAGGCTAGGTCAGGTATGGTTGAGTCGGGTCGCGCCTCAGGCGCTGGCTATGCTATTAACCCACGGATCCCAAATCTGCTCAAACTTCCTAATAGTCCCCCTGACCTGAGAGTGGTGTTGTAGGTGTGGTCCCGAAGGGCAAACTTGGCTGATCTGGGGAGAAGCGTCTCCTGTATAAAAGCGATATCCGGATCTAGGCGTTTAAGTTCCCTAAATAAGAGCCGTCTTTTCTTGGGAGCGTTCAGGCCCTTCACATTGAGAGAAACTAGTTTAATGGGCATGTGTCCGTCCGTGGTGAGCCGCTATGCAGAGACTTTTCCTCGTCCCTGTCCCTCGCTTATAGAGTCGGACCGCCTCCTCCCGCCCCCTCCCAGGGGAAATGGGGGGAAAAAAGGTCAAGGGGAGAAAGAGTAGAGTGAAGAAAAAATAGAAGGGAAATAGAGAAAGAAAGATGAGAACTTTGTACAGAAATCGCCTGGTCTTACCTGTAGCCAGACCTAATTGGGGTGAATGTCCCCACGCCCCCAGCTCCTGGAGAGAAAGCCATGGGGCAGAAGGGACATGGACCAGCCAATTCAGGCACTTTCCAGTGCCGACTCTAAACAAAAACTATAAACTCCACAACCTGGGTAACAAGAGCCCACGTATAAGGTGGTGGCCGCAGCAGAACAAAATGCGAATCGTCACAAACCATAAAAATTTAAGAGAAAGGTACATGGCCTACATCCTTGTGCGACACTTTCGGGCATGTAGGGGAAGTTTCATTATGCATTCGTCATTTACATTATTTACCATACACATATGAAATGCCGCGACAGCATACATTCCTATATCAACAAAACATTAAGGCATGGCGTTCTCTAAAGCTGCTGAACCTTCATAATTTTGGTTTCATTTTGGTTTAATATCTAAAACTCAAGCTGGGCTGATAATGCAAGAAACAAACATAAATTATAGGCAAAAATAGGGGAGAAAAAAAAAATATGATGCCCAATCCTGAAGGGGCTAGACTAAATAGGAAGTCATACTACCCTGGTTTTGCTGCCGGTAGGTCGCTAGCGTGGAAGAGTAGCAGCTATGTACAAGTGCAAGCCCATGGGGTTTAGTTATACCAAATACTATCAATTCCTATTTTAATCGGCATACGCTAGGTCCGTCGCCGGATTAACTGCCTATGTTCAGGGATGCCTAGATACTATCGGCAGCTCACCAGAGATGAAGCACATCTACCTGCAATTACAATTGGGACCGCGATCAGGGTGGCGGATCTCTGGCCGTAGTATTAGAAGCAGTACTCACTGCGGTGTTGTTAGGTGATATAGGGGGATACTGCAAAAACGGGTGCCAACGTATCGATCCGTACTGGAGGGGATATACGCCGACCCCGTCGGGGGCGCTCCCATGGGACCGGCCCGCCGCCCGCCCTTCCTTGTGTCCGGAGCTAAACTGTTGCCCCCTAGCGGCCCCTCGCGCTAAGAACAATCAGGGTCAAAAAGCCTCCACCGCCCCCCTGGCATTCAAAACTTACATCCCAAATACCACGGAAATCCCACGCAAAGACATTGAACCCGCTCCCCCACCCCCAGCCCGTGCCCCCGTCGACATTAAACCCTTCTCGCCCCCTCCTCCGGAATAAAACAGCGTGTTCAAAACCCCAGGGTATCCCACTAAGGTTGGGCCTGTGACATGGCAGCAAGTACTGCGGGTGAACCCCCAATGCCAGCTCGTACGCTACCCCACCCCCACCCACCCGATGAGAGGGGTAAAAACAAAAAGGAACCCACACGTAAAAATAATGTATCAACATGAGCACAGTAAATATAACGCAAGGAGGCAAGAAAACTGGAGTCTCAGTCCGCATAAAACCCCCCTAGCTCCCATATATGGGAGCAGCCCGGCGGGATCGATACCTGCAGGTCGAGGGACCCCCTCCCCTCGAGGCCTTCCCCCACCCCCAAAAAGGAGAGAGGTCACGGCTGCAGCCAAAAACCCTCCTTTCATGCAGGCATCAGGCAGTAAAAACTCTAAACCCTAGCCCACCCAAACTGGGAGCTTGAGGCCCTGGTGCGACCCGTCCGTAGGCCCTTGGGGCTCTACCAAACACTCCCACAATTATACCTCGGCTCCATTCCTGTTGGGGCACCCCAGGGCAGACCCGTAACCCGCATGAGCCCGCCCAACGAAAGATCGCCCTCCCGGCCCAGCCATTGATGCGGCCGGGATAGCCCCACGACTGCCAACCCACCTGGGCCTCAATCACCCGTCGCGTACCACTCACGCGGGAGGGGTCGGAGCTCCTCTGCCGCCGGGGGGAACGCTGCTGCATCAATATCCTCCTGGATCCCCAAGCTCTGTAGGAAGGCAACCGGATCTCCTTCCGCGTACAGGGTTCTGGTGCGCCCATTCTGAAATGCGAACAGCCGAAAAGGAAAGCCCCATGCGTACCGCACTTTGTGCTTCTGGAGGAGCTCTGTCACCGGCCGCCATCGCCTCCGTTTCTGGAGGGTCTCCGGTGTCAAATCCTGGTACAGGGTGAGTTAGACTTCGCCATATCTAATGGGGCCCTCACGGCTGCGCTTCATGAGGGCTTCTTTTGTTTGATAGTACAGGAACTTAACGATGATGTCCCTGGGCCGTTTATCGTCTGCCGCTGTTGTCGAAGTGCTCTATGGGCTCGTTCAATATGCCATTGGGGTTCAGGGACCCCAGGGAGAAGTGGCTTCAATATTGCTGTCACGACCTCCATTAGGGGCCCTTCACCTTCCCTCTCTGGCAGACCCCGCAGTCGGATATTATTCCTGCGGGATCTATTCCCCATATCATCCAGGGCAGCTTCCACTACAGTCAGTCGCGAGGTCAGTTTGTTAATATGAGCTGTGGCAGTGTTGTGAGCCACTACTGTGGACTCAACCCGCGTTTCAAGCTCGGCCGTCCTCGCGCCCAGGGCCTGGATTTCTGCTTTAACCTCCTTGGTGTTTCTGGCGATCTCGGTGGCTAAGTAACTACGTACCTCCGCCAAATTAGCCAAGATCTGTGCAGCACTCGTGTCTGGAACCTCCGATGCCGCCGCCATTCCAGGGCTAGGAGGTGAGTGTGACACCCGCGGGCTCTGCCGTCCGCCATCTTGAGGCGTGGATCTCATGGCGCGGGAGGCCGCGAACATCTCGGAGACTGTGGTGCCCTGTTCTGTCGGCCTTTTGGGTTGTTTCTTCGAGGCCCGCTTCTCAATGACGGTTCCTCCGATAGTACCCCAGGTTCTTCGTGAGTCTATATGCTAAAATATGCTATTGGCTTCGTGGTCCCAGCGGTGCTTCACTTGGAGACGTCCATCTCGCTCCGGCTGCAAACCACGCCCCAGGAGTTCCTGTTTTACCCTCAACATAGAGCCTCATCTCATGTGTGGGGGAAAATGTTGCATCTACACTGGGGATTGCTATAGGCTGTATACTCCCCTGGCTATAATCACTAAGCTCTTTTAAGAGCTTGTTCCTGCTTCACTCTCTGAAAGAAGAGAGGTTCACCCACTGAAGCCTGGAGCCTTGTCGTAGGTCCAGGGTGGCTAGGAGACTGCGAGACCCCCAACCAAGCTGCGGCGGTTCATGGGGTCTGCATTGCTTATGGTGTCAAGTGGAGCGCTTGGAGCCCTCAGGAACCACTAGGAGCTTCCATCAACGGAGGTACCCAGTCGGGGTGCCAGGTGATCCGTTACATAGATCATGCCTCTGAAGTCTCACTCCTCAGTTGACTGCTATCTAGCAATTAAATCACTTTTGTTTCTATTTATGAAGAGCTAGCCACACCACTCCTGGCTAAAAGGGCTGAAAAATTATTTATTTTAAAACTGAAGTTTTTTTTACACAGCATGCCATGGTTTTTAAACATAGAAAAGAGGACTGTCACTGTGAGCTACATGTGATTGCACATTTAAGAAAGTGAGAAATCAACAATTTGCATGCATATACGTTATAGCTTGCACATTTCTTGTACAATGTTTGCGATCTTTAGTCACACACATTGAGGATGTCTTTGACTTGGTCATGAGAACGAAATACCTGGCATAGCATTTTTACCATTTAAAATTATTAATCATGCATCCTGAAGTGTGTTTTAGTATTTTACACTTACTATCTATTGGTTTAATTAATTTGATTAATTCTTTCATTCTTAAGCATGTTATCTCTTCAGTAGGTCTAGTCAGTTCCAAACTTTCATCAACTATCTAGATATATACACCTAATTCTTCTACAAACGCTGTGTAAACAAATACAAACCATCAAGAATGCAAGGAGCACTATAGTATTAGGAATACAGACATGTATATAATGCCCCTAAAGGTTTAGGTGCCTGATCCCCTTCTGCCTGCTCCCCTTTTTTACCATTGATAAACCTCAATGGTTTAGATATTAAAGGTTGGATGATCTCAGGCAATCCAATGTTTCCACATAAGAAAGCACTTGAGCGGCAGAGCATAGAGATAATCCCTATGAGACCATCTGATTGAAATTGACGAATTTCACTCTATTTGGATGGAAGCGCCTTTAGTTGCTGTCACTCCTGCAGAGCAGCAAGGTTTCATTGAGATGAAGTGGTTTGAGTGTTTATAGCGTGCACCTGTAACCAGTGTAATTGCAGGCAGGGTAAATAAATGGTTGATTGTCTAACACAGCCTTTTTCTTTTTAATGTTTCTTTTCAAGAGATAGGGCTCTGTAACCAGAGATCAACAATCTTATTTAAGAAAATAAATCACAATCTCTTATCAAATAACATTGCACAATATTTGCAATAGTCCACTGAGTAAACAAATATGAGTGAGAAATTTTTCTAGGTTCATGTAATACTTTCAATGCAACACAACCACGGATGATATGCTACATACTCCCTTCATACTTAACGGTCTATGGACTTATTTTCAATCTTGTCAATAAATAGCTACCTTAAGCAGTCGTTATTAACAACAGACACTAGCCTGCAGCGGCTACTAATTCCTGACAGGTTTTACTGGCTAGACACCAATAATGACACCAATAATTCTGACTGGTCACAGATTAGCAACTTGCTGGTAAAGTTCACAAAAACATGCTGGGTAACTTGTCACCATAACAACCACCCCTTGCTAGTGAAAAAGGCTCACCCTAAGTATTTCACCCTGTGATAAGCCTTAGCAGGAGATTGTGAAGAGTGGACACAATATATTAAACTGTGACATTGTACTGTGCGAGATACATAGCTAACTCTTTAGGTTCATTTCTGCTAAATGAATTGTTAATTTCAATGAAACATGCACTTTACTTATAAAAGATTTAGATTACTTTTTTTCATTCTTTTGGATCAACAGCAGTAAGAAATTGGATTCAAAGTTGAATTTGATGTAATGTGTCATTTGTCTGTTCTTCTTTAATTTTTTACTATTTGATATGGTTTAATATGTTCTGATATGTGCTGTAGGGTTTAGGTTTAATGAATATAGTTAAAATATTTTTTTACAAAGTAAGTATTTAAACCCCTTAAGCACACAGCATCAAAATCTTGCTTTGCACTTAATGACAAAAGCAATATTTGGATTTTTTGCTGTTTGCGTTCAACAGCAATTTGCAGTTTACTTATTTATTTCACCAACACATATAATATACCGTTTTTTAAAGGACAAAAAGGGCTTTAATTTGATGTAACATATACATATAAATGCTTATTAATTATTAACAAAATGCAAACAAATTGGAAAATATTGTTTTTTCACAGTTTTTGCAATAATAATGTGTGCATAATTAGTGCAGGTTAAGGAAAGTAATTAAAAATAAATTAATTTAGTTGTTCTGATTTACAGAATGTATAATGTGTCTAGGATTTTTTTTGGTAGTTACAGGTCACAAAACACAAGGAGTAAAATAAACTTTTAATGTGGAGCGATTTAAGAATTTGGTATGTTTGTCTTGTAAGCTTAATAGCCATAAAATAAAACAAAATTGGCACACAAAAGTATATATTTATATAAAAATAGACATCACAGACTATTTAGCTCAGATTCTTGTGCTTTGGGGTCCCTTAAGGAGACCCTTTCCCTTCTTTGTTATCCAGTGGTCCAATCAAACCCAGAGCCAGAAATTAGGCTCACTTCACTTCGTGTATGTGGTTAAGTACCACACTCCTTCTTTCAAAGGATTTTTTGGATGCGGACAATGCCTAGCATGCAAAAGAACTAACAATAAAAAAAGACAAGTAAAATAGTTTAAATCAAATGAAGGTACAGAATACCAAATTAAAGAGTTTATCACTTGTCATTCAAAAAATCTAATTTATCTCATACAATGTCCCTGCGGGTTAAACTATATAGGAAAAACTACTAGACCTTTACATGTAAGAATAGAAGAGCATGCTAGAAATACAAGCAAAGGTTTTGAAAATCATAGTGTGTCGTTGCATTATAAAATTCACCATAATTGTGATCTAAAAGGTACTTCTTTTCTAGGAATTAATAAAATAACTAAAGATTGGAGAGGAGGGAATTTCAGTTTAAAACTAAGTAAAATAGAAATGAAATGGATATTCAAACTTAAAAGTCTCATCCCGAATGGTCTTAACTCAGACTTTGAAATGTGTCATTTTCTTATATAATTTTTTATGGTACCATCTTGTAATTTTGTATATATATATTTTTTTTTAATTCTTTATTTTTGTTGTGCGGGTGATTACAGAGCATTGTCATGCGCCACAACAGCGTTCGTTTACATAAAGATACATATAGGTTAAACAGTGGCATGATAAACTTGCACAATTTTTTTTTGTGTAAAACATGCTAAGCTAGGCAGTTTTTTTTAAACGATAGCAATCTATTTGATAAACGAATATGTTTGCGTTAACCTGACAGCGTTGGGTCTCAGCGTTGCACATAAAAAAAACTAAATAAAAAAACAGTGATCTAGTATAAACATTTGTGTCATTCTGCGGTGTTGTGTGATGATGACTATTGTATTAGATAGTGACTTATGCGTTTCAAAAGGTTGTCTAGTTTTCATTAGTAGTGTGTGTTTGAGTGAGACATGTATAGGGCATGGTAGGCAAATGCAAGATTGACGGTGCTTTATGTACTGGTTTAGGTATGATTTGACATTGACTGCGTTTCTAAAGTATTGTGTGTCAGGGTAAGGCTTTTCGAGCTAGCAGGTTGAAGCTTGAGCTAGTCTGGCTAGTCCTGATTAGGCAGGAGCTGAACTACTATGCGTAATATGTTAAACGTTAAGTGGTAGGAACACAGCTCTAACATTTTAACAATAGAATGACAATTTTAACCTTCGTAATATTCTTGTTGCACTGGTGCCGCTGGGTTATTAGTAGCTTAGGTTAGAGTCCCTGTCCGGAGACTTATCTTGGCCGGCAACCAGCTCCCAAAGTTAGTAAGTCAGCCGATTCCCTGGCTGGGCCTCCTTTTACCTTGTGCATAATGTCCACTCCAGCATGGCAGTTCTTGTGTTGTGGCTTTGAGGGACCACTTGCCGTATGGGTGGGGTCCTAGTAGGGCCCAGAGGTTCAGTCCGGCGGTTGCCGAGGTGTGGCCCAGTAGCATTTTCTTGGTTCGGTGCGGCTGATTGATGCATTGCTGGGGCTTGACAGTCGTTTTCTCTAAGGGCTTCTCTGCTGGTTGTGGACGTGTAGGAGGGTGAGTGCTGGCGCCTGAGGGACAAGTTGTCAGACCTTCCGGCATTCGCTAACCGTGGACTTCCGGGTTCTCGGAGCGCGGCCACTCCCCCTCCTATGACGTGGTCGTTCCCAGGGTTCATAGAGAGACCGCGTCAACACCACAGTGCTGGATCAACTCGAAAGCTCCCGCGAACTTCAAACTGAATATTTACTTCTACTGTGTATCGGACCCGGACTGTTTAATCGTTTACCCTCCTTCTCCTCTCCTACGACCTCGGACTGTTTTTGGATATTCTCTCGCCTGCTGCAACCTCGATTCTCTGTGGAATCTCTATCACCAATTTGGATTATCGCTCCTTCATAAGTTAAGTAAACCAGATTGGCTCAAGCTTAATATATAACCATCCTAATTCTAAGTGGTTCGCTATCTGCTCAACCTAAACTCCTAACCTTGTTTTCAACACCTACTATTTAATCATCTGCATCCTAATTTGGAACTTCTCGCTGGTTGTGTTAAATTTACCTTATCTTAAAACAACTTCAACTCCGCTGCTGTTTATAACCTGCCAGGAATTAAAGAGACAGTTCAATTGATTATCTTTTTTATTTAAAAGCAATAAACATTATCAAACTCAGAAATCTGCAGTTGTTTCCATCTTATCAACAATTGAGCATTACAGATTGATCCAGCCCAATTAATGGATACAGCAGATCTCACTTCTGAAATCACCAGATTAAACCAAAGAGTGGATACTCTTACTCAAGGCATGCAAGATCTACAGATCACCAATGAAAGAATCCTTACTTATGTAAGGGACTTGCAAACCCATACTCCTCACACAGTTACACACTCGGCTAGTGACCCTGCTGTCTCCAACCCCGAAAAATTCTCTGGAGACAGGTCCCAATACCGAGAGTTTATCAATTCTTGCAAGTTGTTGATTGCATTAAAACCCCGATCATATCCCACTGAAAGATCTAAAGTTTGTTCTGTTATTTCATTTTTGAGAGGTGAACCCATGGCCTGGGCTCATTCCTTTCTTGAGAATGATGATCCCATATTGGATTCTCTGGATGAATTCTTTGAAGCCATGTCTCTTCTTTACGAAGACCCAAACAAACAAGCGACTGCAGATTTAACCATTAGAACACTGCAGCAAAGAAACCGGCCTGTCGAAGATTACATTGCTGAATTCAAACGATGGGCTCCAGAAACTCAGTGGAATGACATAACTCTACGTAACCAGTTCCGTATTGGGTTATCTGAAGCTGTCAAAGATGAGCTCTCCAGAACTGAACTACCTACTACACTAAATACACTTATCCAACTGTCAATCAGTATCGACAGAAGACTTAAGGAAAGAAAAGCTGAGAAATCACTCACTAGCTCTCTATGGAAAAAACCCTTCACCTCTTCAAAGGCACCGGAGAAACCTATAACTCCCGCTGAACCTATGGAAATAGGGGTTGTGAGAAGTCCTCTTACTCCAGAAGAGAGAACCAGAAGAAGACAAATGAACCTCTGCATGTACTGTGCTTCGCAAGAACATGTGGTCCCAGACTGTCCCCTATTGAAACGTCCAAGAGGCGGTAAGCATGGTTCTACCACGACTGTAATGAGTGTACTTCCTTCTAAACCAACCTCTCATTTCTCCTCTGTCTCTCTCATATTACAGTGGGACAAAGAAAGAATTACGACTAAGGCCATTATTGATTCCGGTGCTAATGGGGTGTTCCTGGACTCATCCTTTGTTACAAAAAATAAAATTCCTTGTGTTCAAAAACGTAATTCCGTCTCTGTCAGAGTTATTGATGGCTCCTTAATCTCCTCGGGGCCCATTCGCCTTGAAACTGTCCCTTTAAGGACTACTACTAATTATATCCATTCTGAATTTCTTGTTTTTGATGTCATAAATTCTCCTCTTTATCCAATAATATTAGGGATAGACTGGTTACGGACTCACAACCCACTTATTACATGGGCTCCTTTCTCTCTCACGTTTAACTCTGCATATTGCCAGGGAACATGTCTACAACACATCCCCATTTTGCATGTTACTGGGGAATCCACTATACCTTCCAGCTATTCAGAGTTCGCTGATGTGTTCAGTAAAAAGGAAGCAGAGACACTTCCTCCTCATCGACCCTATGATTGTCCGATTGACCTTGTTCCTGGTGCTCCTATCCCTTTTGGACATATTTATCCTCTCTCTGAATCAGAGTTAAAAACCCTCAAGGAATACCTAGATGAAAACCTCCGTAAGGGGTTCATTAGACCTTCCTGTTCACCAGCCGCTTCCAGCATGTTTTTTGTAAGAAACAAGGACCAGACTATACGGCCAATCATCGATTACCGGTCTTTAAATAAAATAACTATCAAGAATCGTTACCCTCTTCCCCTGATCAATGAGTTGATTGAAAGATTAAGAACAGCTACCATCTACACTAAACTTGACCTTCGTGGGGCATATAACCTTGTTAGAATCAAGGCCAATGATGAATGGAAAACGGCGTTCAGGACCCGATATGGTCTTTACGAATATCTTGTCATGCCCTTCGGGCTATGTAA
This sequence comes from Pelobates fuscus, assembly GCF_036172605.1. Classification (NCBI taxonomy): domain Eukaryota; kingdom Metazoa; phylum Chordata; class Amphibia; order Anura; family Pelobatidae; genus Pelobates; species Pelobates fuscus. Next base: position 294,858,223 of record NC_086317.1, on the reverse strand, counting down.
CGCCCCTGCAACCTTTCAGCATTTCATTAACGATATCTTCCGAGATCTCCTAGACGTTTGTGTCATCATTTACTTAGATGATATTCTCATCTACTCCAACAACCTTGAAGAACACAGAAAACACGTGAGATGGGTATTATCCAGATTAAGAACACACAAATTATACGCAAAACCAGAAAAATGTATATTTGAAGTCAATGAAATTACTTTTTTGGGATTTGTTATCTCCCCTCATTCAATAAGTATGGATACCTCCAAAATAGATTGCATTGTCAACTGGTCTACTCCTACTAATACTAAAGACTTACAACGTTTTCTGGGATTTGCCAACTTCTATAGGAAGTTCATTAAAAATTACTCTAAGGTTGCTCATCCCCTCAACCTGCTCAATAGCAGTAAACGGTCCTTTGCTTGGAACGAAGAGGCTCAAGCAGCCTTTGATGAATTAAAACGGAGATTCACAAGTGCTCCCATTCTTCAACTACCTAATCCTGCTTTTCTCTACGTCATGGAAACGGATGCTTCTGACACAGCTATCGGGGCCGTCCTCTCTCAACACCAAACGCCTCAAGATCCTCTCCATCCAGTAGCTTTTTTTTCACGATCTTTGTCTCCTGCTGAACGAAATTATCCTGTAGGAGAAAAAGAATTATTAAGTATTAAAGCTGCATTCGAAAACTGGCGTCACATACTTGAAGACACACGCACTCCTGTAATTGTTTATACCGACCACAGGAACCTTGAATATCTTCATTCCAACAAAACACTCTCTGCCAGACAAGTACGCTGGAATCTTTTCTTTTCCCGTTTCAATTTTCAAATCATCTACAGACCTGGATCCAGAAACAAAAAGGCAGATGCCCTGTCCAGAATTCACCAAGATCTTCCTGTAACCGAAACTCAACCTCCTAAAATCATAGGTATTATTTCGTCATTAATTGATGATATTAAACATCTTAAAGAAGAAGATCTTGAACTTCCCAAACAAGGCAATCTATCAAAAAAGGACGGTATGTACTACTTCAAAGACAGGTTGTACATTCCTCCCTTGCTTAGGAATAAGATACTCTCCTTGATTCATGATTCCCCTCTGGCTGGTCATCCTGGTACAAGGAAAACACTGGAGCTGTCTAAAAGATATTACTGGTGGCCTCGCCAGGACAGAACCATAGAATCTTATGTCAAAAACTGCCCAACCTGTCTGAGATCAAAATCTGACCATCATCCACCATTCGGTCAATTACTGAGCCTACCTGTTCCAGAAAGACCTTGGCAGTCCATCTCAATGGATTTCTTGGTAGAACTCCCTCCTTCGCAACATCATACCACCATTCTGGTAGTGGTAGACCGTTTCACCAAGATGTCCCATTTTATTCCTTTAAAGAAATTACCCTCTTCATCTGAACTTGCAAAAATATTCATCAACAACATCGTGAAACTCCATGGTCTTCCTGAAGAAATCATATCAGACAGAGGAACACAGTTCACCTCCAAATTCTGGAATGAGATGTGTTCCTCCCTCAACATTCAACGTAAATTATCTTCAGCCTATCATCCCCAAACCAACGGACAAACAGAGAGAGTTAATCAATGTGTTGAACAATACTTGCGGTGTTATTGCTCTCATTTACAAGATGATTGGATCACGTGGTTACCAATGGCAGAGTTCTCATACAACAACTCGGTACACGCTAGTAGCAAAATGACTCCATTCTTCTCAAATTTTGGATTCCATCCTTCTTCATTCCCCGATCAAGGACTTCCTTCTTCTAATCCATACGTCTCCAACCATAACTCGTTCATGTCTGCCCTCTTCCTCAGGTTACGTGATAACCTTAAAAATGCATCATCTGCTCAGAAAAAGTTTTTCGATACTGGTAGACGACCTTCCCCTACTTACAAGGTTGGTGATCTAGTATGGCTCTCTTCAAAAAACATTGTCACCAACCGTCCCTCAAAGAAACTGAGTTCACTCTTCCTTGGCCCTTTTCGTATATTGTCGCTTATCAACGAAAACGTGGTTAGATTGAAACTTCCACCTACCATGAAACTACATCCAGTCTTCCATGTATCATTGCTTAAACCACACCACTCCGACCCTTTCATGAGGGATGTTCTTACCACTCCTGATCCCATTCTGGTACAAGGTGAAGAGGAATACGAGGTCCAGAGGATTCTCGATTCACGAATCCATCGTGGTTCCTTACAATATCTTGTCCGGTGGAAGGGCTACGGAGTTGACGAAGATTCATGGGTGTCGTCCTCCGCGGTGCATGCTCGTCGACTTATCAATGCGTACCATGCTCGCTACCCATCCAGACCTCGTTGACAGCATCCGGTGGCTGCTTCTTATGAGGGGGGTTCTGTCAGACCTTCCGGCATTCGCTAACCGTGGACTTCCGGGTTCTCGGAGCGCGGCCACTCCCCCTCCTATGACGTGGTCGTTCCCAGGGTTCATAGAGAGACCGCGTCAACACCACAGTGCTGGATCAACTCGAAAGCTCCCGCGAACTTCAAACTGAATATTTACTTCTACTGTGTATCGGACCCGGACTGTTTAATCGTTTACCCTCCTTCTCCTCTCCTACGACCTCGGACTGTTTTTGGATATTCTCTCGCCTGCTGCAACCTCGATTCTCTGTGGAATCTCTATCACCAATTTGGATTATCGCTCCTTCATAAGTTAAGTAAACCAGATTGGCTCAAGCTTAATATATAACCATCCTAATTCTAAGTGAGCTATCTGCTCAACCTAAACTCCTAACCTTGTTTTCAACACCTACTATTTAATCATCTGCATCCTAATTTGGAACTTCTCGCTGGTTGTGTTAAATTTACCTTATCTTAAAACAACTTCAACTCCGCTGCTGTTTATAACCTGCCAGGAATTAAAGAGACAGTTCAATTGATTATCTTTTTTATTTAAAAGCAATAAACATTATCAAACTCAGAAATCTGCAGTTGTTTCCATCTTATCAACAATTGAGCATTACACAAGTTATCGCTACTCGTCGTTTCAATCTCTGGCTTCGTCCCCTTCTGGAGGCCGCCCTGGGGGCTTGCTGTGGGTACGCACGTAGTTGCCATCGGGTAGTTGGTCGGATCCATGCTGCTACCGCCTGGACTGCTTGTTTGAAGGGTCGGCCTTTATATCAGAGTTTTGACCATAAGATGGTGCAGAGCCGGTCAAAGAACTCCTGGGTGTGTCTGGGTGGAGTGGCATGAGTGCTGTTTGTTTCGGGTTTCGCCATCTTCGTCTCTTTTGCTGTGGGACTTTTTATGCTGTGTTGCGGCTGTGTCAGGCCACGTGTAGTGAAGCCAGGCTTGTCCGCCATCTTGGGCTCCGCTGCTTCCATTCTGCTTGGAAGTGCAACGGCGTCTGCCATGATGCCTCGGCTTGCTGCTTCCCCTTCAGGCGGGGACCGGGATATCCCCCTCCGGTCCATGGGGGGGGGGGGGAAGCGATGAGTGAGTGTCCCCTCTTCCGCCTGAGAACCGGGAGATAATTTTGTATATTTTTAATGAAATTTTTTAGTATAGGTTACACTTCAAGGTTTTATATATATATACACATATATATATATATATATATATATATATATATATATTCTTTATAAGTAATTTATTTATTTAATATTTTAGTGCTATGTATTAATTCATAAAAGGGAATTTAAATGATAATAATTTATCTGGATTAATTCTTTTTATGAACACTTATATACACTTACGGCATTTTTCCTGCTTACTGAAAAAAGGAGCGTGGTCCTTAACCAAATACACGAAGTGAAGTGAGCCTAATTTCTGGCTCTGGATTTGATTGGACCACTGGATAACAAAGAAGGGAAAGGGTCGCCTTAACGGACCCCAAAGCGCAAGAATCTGAGCTATATTTGTTAGCTCAGAAAAGTGTAAGTTGCCATTTGGCATTTGTTCTAAATCTATTCCCTTGTATTATACAGGTCACACTATGTTGTGTATTTTTTTTATGCTTTGTTTAAAGGTACACACAGAAGGGTTAATAATACAAAAAGAGAACATTGAAATTTAAGGTATAGACCCTGATATTTTATTTTATTCCATATATTTTTCTGTTCACATAAGCACTGCACCGGTACATCTCCTTGTTCTATTTCTACTTAAAAAAGATATTACGGTGATATAGCAGCTACTTACATCTGGTGTATATAAATTTGAAAAGCACGTATTACTCAAATAGCGCTAATACTTTTTCTCTTTTATCACAGAATATTTACCTAAGGTTATTTTGACATTTTTTACGTAGCCATTTCATCGCCAATCTCTGCTAAATATTGTTTTTTGACACACAAACTTATAACTAAGATCTTCTCAGGTGTATTTCATAAAGTTGGTGTGTGCTATTCCTGTACAAAACTTTATTTTGTGTTTAGCTACATCTGCTGAGTACAATGATACCCCCATTCAGTGGCGTACTAAGGGGGGGGCGGGGGGTGCGGTCCGCCCCGGGTGCCACCAGTTAGGGGGGTGCCACCAGGTAAGGGGGTGCCTCCAGGTAAGGGGGTGCCTCCAGGGCTTGTGACTCTGTGAGCTGTGTGGCTGCACAGGGCGCCGGGAGCCACACAGCTCACACACGCAGGGGCTGGGAATTCAGCAGTACAGTGTACTGCACGGAGAAATGGGGGCGGAGCCAACTCAGCCGTGGGGGCGGAGCCAAACCGGATGCGGGGGCGGAGCTACAGCCAGCCTCCATTTGCTGCCTTTCACTGCAGCACACTGAGGGGAAGCAGGAAGGAGGCCCTGCTTCCCCAACTCCAACACACCAGGGACTCACTGACTGGACTCCTCCACCAGTAAGTAAGAGAGAGAGAGAGAGAGAGAGAGAGAGAGAGAGTGTGTGTGTGTGTGTGTGAAACTGCTTGTGACTGTCTGTGTGTGTGAATCCCTGCCTTTGACTGTCTGTGACTGTGTGTGTGAAACTGCTTGTGACTGTCTGTGTGTGTGAATCCCTGCCTTTGACTGTCTGTGACTGTGTGTGTGAAACTGCTTGTGACTGTCTGTGTGTGTGAATCCCTGCCTTTGACTGTCTGTGACTGTGTGTGAATGTCTGCCTGTGACTGTCTGTGACTGTGTGTGAATGTCTGCCTGTGACCAGTGGCGAATTTGATCCGTGCCCCCCCCCCCCTACCCTGACCCTCTCCCCCCTGACTGTGGGTCCTTCCCCCCCGACACATACATACAGACACAAACACATTCACACACCCCCGACAGACACATACATACACACATGCAGACACATACATACAGAGACACAGACACACACATACATACACAGCCATACATACAGATACACACATACAGAGACAGACACACACATACACACATACACACACATACACACATACAGAGATACACACATACAATCATACACACATACAGAGACACAGACACAAACATACATAAACACATACACACACACATACAGAGACAAAGACACAGACAAACATACACACAGAGACACAGACAAACATACACACAGAGACACACACATACATACAAACACAGAGTCACACACATACATACAAACACAGAGTCAAAGACATACATACGGATACACACACACGAAGAGACAGACACACACATACACACAGACATACATACGGATACACACATACAGAGACACAGACACACATACATACACACATACAGAGACACAAAATGTTTCCTACCATGTGTGATTTCCCTGGGGTCCAGTGGTGGCTCAGCCTGATGGGAGTCAGAGTTCTCACTCTGACTCCCTCCTCCTTTCTGTTTCCTTCCGCACGGGCTCTCAGGATGCTGGGAGGAGTGACGTGCGGTCACTTCCTCCAGGCGTGTGATGATCTCATCACAGGGGGTCCGGTCGCGCTCTTAAAGCGCTCAGCGCAGACCGGGCCTCCTTACAATCCATGTCCATCAGGTGGCCCCATAACATGCGGCCCCGGCGGTTTGCCGCCGGGGCCGCAAAGCATGGCAGCTGCTACCCGGTCGCGGGGGGCCGCAGGGCGGCCGGGCTCCCTGGAGTGCCGTGCCCGGTCGCAGCTGCGACCCCTGCGACCGCGGTACGTACGCCACTGCCTGTGACTATCTGTGACTGTGTGTGTGAATGTCTGCCTGTGACTATCTGTGACTGTGTGTGTGAATGTCTGCCTGTGACTATCTGTGACTGTGTGTGTGAATGTCTGCCTGTGACTATCTGTGACTGTGTGTGTGAATGTCTGCCTGTGACTATCTGTGACTGTGTGTGAATGTCTGCCTGTGGCTATCTGTGACTGTGTGTGAATGTCTGCCTGTGGCTATCTGTGACTGTGTGTGAATGTCTGCCTGTGGCTATCTGTGACTGTGTGTGAATGTCTGCCTGTGGCTGTCTACCTGTGACTACGTCTGTGACTGTCTGCCTGTGCCTGTGTGTGTGAATGTCTGCCTGTGACTGTGCATGAGACTGACTTTTGGTGACTGTGTGTGTGACTGTCTGCCTGTGCCTGTATGTATGAATGTCTGCCTGTGATGGTCTACCTGGGACTGTCTGCATGTCACTGAGTGTGTGTGACTGTGTGCTGCCTGTAACTATGTTACAGTCTGCCTGTAATTGTGTGTGTGTGTGAGACTGTGTGTGTGTGTGACTGTCTGCCTGTAGCTGTGTGTGTGTGACTGTCTGCCTGTAGCTGTGTGTGTGTGACTGTCTGCCTGTAGCTGTGTGTGTGTGACTGTCTGCCTGTAGCTGTGTGTGTGTGACTGTCTGCCTGTAGCTGTGTGTGTGTGACTGTCTGCCTGTAGCTGTGTGTGTGTGACTGTCTGCCTGTAGCTGTGTGTGTGTGACTGTCTGCCTGTAGCTGTGTGTGTGTGACTGTCGGTCTGTAACTGTGTGTGTTACTGTCTGCCTGCAGCTGTGCGTTTGACAGTGTGCAAGTGACTATGTGTTTGGTACGGTGTACATCTGACTGTATCTGACTGTCTTCGCCCTGCAGTGAGTCGGCACATAACATCATCCAAGCATCGGCGTCATATTACAGGATGTGCAAGGGACGTGTGCATGAAGAGCACAGAGATCCCAGCAGCAACCACTGACTACCAGGGACTGAGGATCCACTCTAGCCCTCCCAGAGCAAGGTAGGGAGGCTGGGTGGACCTCTTAATTATTAAATGTGTGCATGTATGTGATGTTTGCGTGTGTATATCTAATTATGTGTGTTTGTAATTGTATGTGTGTGGGTCTGTGATTGTGTATGTATGTGTTTATGTGTGTGGTTGTGTGTGTATCTCTGTAGTTAAGTGTGTGTGTGTGTGTGTGTGTGTGTATATATATATATATATATATATATATATACACACATATATATACACACACAACACACTTAACTACAGAGATACACACACAACCACACACGCAAACATCACATACATACACACGTGTATATATATACATACACACACACAATCACAGATATACACACAGACATACACCTATTGTGTTATTGTGTGTGTATATAAATGTGTATGTGTTTGGTACATAGCTCCCTTATTTGGTGTCCTTAAATATTGCAATCCCACATAAGGATAACAAATAAGGGCGTTATCTACTAAACAACTGAAATTAGGAAAAGTTTTTTTTTTTTTTAATTCATCTTTTAGCTGTTTAGTTGATAATTCTCTAAATTGGTGTCCTTATGGGAGATTTCCATATTTAAAGATACCAAATTAGGGTTCTGTTTAGCAGATGGCTCCCTTATCCTTATTTGGTGTCCCTAAATATGGCAATCCCACATAAGGATAGCAAATAAGGGAGTTATCTGATAAACAAAGATCGACGTTAAGGAAGTCAGCTAGCCCACGAACAAGAAATCTGGGTGGCTAATGTGAATTCTATGCAAATTTGTTGACTGATGCCAACGTGCACTGCATGCTGCCAATGGCAGCACATTACCCCATCCCTTAGTGAAAAGTTTTAGTCCCCCCCCCCAGTTTGGATTGTGGTATCTTACCCCCTATATATTGTTCCTATGTGTCTATGTATCTGCATGTGTGTCAGTGTGTATTTAGGTGTGTGTATGTGTATATGTGCATACATCTCAGAATCTCGCCAACACTACACACAAATACGCCCCTGCATTTCAATGTCACCATTATATATAACCACACCACTGCCTTCAAAAACCACACTACATAAAAATGCATGCCTGCATTTAAACGCCAACACCACATACAGACACACATCCTACATTCACTCAAACATACTCCATACAAAAACATGCTTACATTTAAAAGCATAAACACTGCTTAATACTAAATACATAAAAAAAAAATAAATTGTGGTTGCTTTTTACATTTTAAAGTTGGGGGGGGGGGTGCCAAAAATAGGACCCGCCCCGGGTGCCAAATGCTCTAGGTACGCCCCTGCCCCCATTGTATGTCTTTGGCTCTATTTTGTGAAGCTACAGTGCCATATAGGAGACCTGTCCATTTCTGTATTTACAGTAGAATTTCTAAGGATGGTTTTGATGGGCCTATGTTTCAATCTGGGGTATTATAGCAGTTTGACTGTTCAAGAAAAACACTAAGGCCTACCATTTGTAAAAAAAAAAAAAAAAAAAAAAAAAAAAAAGACACTCCAGGGTATCTCATATGATGCATATTGTGCCTCAACACCCACCCTCCCCCCATATATATATATGTCAAAGCTTGTGGTAGAAAAATATTTTTGGCATATTTTTACATACGTATTAACATTTTGCCTGGCATTTTGTATATTTGATATGTGCCACTATGATCAAAGCCCTCAAATTATGCTTAGCTAAGTCTTCTGAGTAAAACGATACCCCCAATGAATATTTTTTTGGCTCTATTTCGTGAAGCTGCAGTGCCATATAGGAGACCTGTCCTTTTCAGTATTTACAGTAGAATTTTGAGAGACGGATTTGATGGGCCCATGTTTCAATTTGGGGCATTATAGCAGTTTGACTGTTAAAAAACACCATGATTGCAAATTACCTCTCAAAGGCCACATCTATTTTTAAATATAAGCAGTTCATCAATTCAAATTATGAACAAGTGCATACTATTTGCTGTGAAAGGGGGAATTTTTGGCATAAACTTATCAGGGGGTAAGTGACAGATAACCCAGTCATCTGCGTTACGGGCAACGCGGTCACGGATTCTGGAAACAAAACACACAGACAGACCACAAAGAGAGAGAACACAGAGAGTGAAACTTGTAATACCGGTCCCTAGAATGGCCGGGCTATATAAGCAGAGAATAGTCAAGTTACAAGCCGAGGTCAAAGGAGTAAAGAGAAACAGAACAATGATAGAACGAGGTCAAGGATCAGAGAAGACAGGATAAACAGGAGACAAAGATTCAGTAACCAAACAATCAGACATATGACTAAAATCAAACCCCAAAACTGGTCTACTAATTCGGCCTGGGTGTGGAAAATGTTAAAACAGTGGTCAATACATAGGCCGGGATGAGAGGGGCAATCAGGGCAGTAATAACTGGTCTAAACACCCTGCACCTTTTCTGGGTTTTTTTCTTTTTGGGGGTTGATGGAATCCTGAAGCAGAAGTGACCTGCCTCAATTCTTCTGCTAGGCTTCACTGATTGTCCCCCTTTGTGGCACTCAAGCAGCCCAGAAATAAGCTGAAACTGAAATGAAAGAAACATGCATTTCAGCTCAGCATTTGCCTTTTTAAATATAACAAAGGCATTGTGTATTGCTGTCTGCATTATATATATGCCCACTTATTGGCACCATGCCCTGGTCTGTCACATGATCAAGTGCGGCTGCACCAGTTGATCGGACAGGTCTACTCCCCCCATATGTCGATTGTAATGTGTTATGCAGACCGGCACCCATTTAATTTCCTTTCTGCCACGAACTGCGACCTTGCGAGTGCGTTTACCATGGATGGTGGTTAGGATGAACACCTACCTGCTTTTTATCGCGGTACTTTAGTGCTAGCAGTTCATGCTGGCAGAGAGCTGCTGTTTCCCCCCCCCCCTTTTTTATTTTTTGTTTACTGCTAGAGCCTTTGGGAAACCTGTGCAACTCTTCCGAATAGTGCCACAGGCCACGGTCTCAAAGCAGTACAGCATTTTTAGAAGTTGGATACTATTATAAGAATTATCGATATACAAGTGATATCTCTTGTTTAGTAAAGGCATTATTAGGTCCCAGACAATTTTCCCACATGTCCCTACTATATCTGGGCAACCTGGGGGATCAAGGTGGCTACCCCTTCCTTCGTATACATGGAAGGTGTACACATAGCCATTGCCACTTTCATACAATTTTTAAAATTTAGTCCCATTTCGGGATCTTTTAAATGGGATGTACTGTATAAGCCCCAATCTTGCCTTATACTTCATGAGGGATTCGTCAATAAAAACAAAAATTCAAGGGGTGTAAATAGTGGCAAATGTTTCGTTAAAAGTGGACAAAACCTTTTGGGGGGCACTTCTTATTGTCACTAAAGTACATAAATCGCAGCATGTCTTCATATCTGTCCCTACTCATGATCTGGGAGAAAATAGGGGTATTGCAAATGGGGTTTGTAGAGCAATACATTCTAATGGTGGGCTTTTTAATTATCCCCATTAGCATTGTCAGTGCCCAGAATTGTTTCAATTCTGGCACACTGGTGGGGTACCATCTCTCTTTCCTGGCGATGAGAGACTCTTAATTGTGTGCCAGATACTGCCCAGAGAACAGATTACTCTGGGTGACTATCTCCGCAAAAATCTCATTCTTCGAGAACAGCTTCATACAATCCAGCGCATTATAGCCAAACAGGTCAGCCTGTATACCAGGATTGGCAGTGAATTTTGGGATGTCTGGTGAAAAATTATTAGGGGGTACCCAGTCATCTGTGCTACGTTTAACATCAGGGGAATCAGTGATGTGGCGAATAGAACCTTGCCACTGGTTCTTGGAGGGGCCTGCTCGCCACCCTCTTGCCCCAGGACTGTGGCTCCTGAAAAAGACCTGGCTAAAATACTTTTAAAAGACTGTTCGTGTAATTGGGGTTATATGGTTCCGTTACCAAACAACAGCACGAACCTGAGACCACCCTGGGGCTTGGTAACACCTATTAACAACTTGGAATGGTTCTCACCGCAGTGTTCTACTTGTTTGTCGGGGTGGCTGCAATTCCTATGGACAACCATGAGGTGGTGGCCATCTTGTTCGCATGAATGCAGACAGCGGTGTTTGGGAATGAATCTCATGGAACTAAAATCGGACACAGAAACTCCAGAACACTGCTGGACTTCCATCATCGCCTGAGTTCGGTTCTATACAACTTAGAAGAACACTGTTGGGTGAAATTGTTCGTCTGCATGAGAGGAACAAGCTCCAGGGTAAGACTATTGAATCTGTTCGGTAGTTTGTTTATTTTCAAACTATTGAACTAGATTGACTGCAAGCCCTGATTCTCTGGAACAGTTTTGGGCATGGGACCATGCATGTGGTCGGTCAAATAAATGACTTCCATAGAATTCCTGAACCCCTGAACTGATCTGGGTGATTTTTGGATATATTGGTCACCGAGATCATGGCTATCAGGGGATATTTGTGGGGTTTTATGTGTTTTCGGGGTACTTTTGGTATGTTTAGGAAAAAGTATGTTTTCTGTACTTGGAGATAATTGGATTAGATTAGTACAGCTCCTGATCCAATTATCTCCCAGGCCCAGAGGAGGTATTATCTGTTTATGTATGGGAGTGTCCTGGATCTGAGAGCCAATGTAATTGTGTGTTTGTTTCTGCTGTGGTTTACTCTCAGGTCCATGGGGAGTGCCCCTTGCAGCTATACCTGCTTCGGATTACTAAACTAGCTATAATCACTAGCTCTTGTAAGAGCTACACAGCTATACCTACTAGACTCTCTGGAGTAGGAGAAGTCCACCCACTGGAAGCTGGATCCTGGTCTTGGGTTCAGGGTGGGTGGAAGACAGCGAGACCCCAGCCAAGCTACAGCGGCTAAGGGGCTATGGTGCTTATGGTATCCGGTGTGGTGCTTATAGTACTCCAGGCTACTAGGAAGCAGCGATTGGTGGAGGCACCCAGTCGGTCTGTCACAAGTGATTTCTCCTGATGGTCCTGCAGTATCTGGCACATAGTCCCTGTCAGGCCTGGATTGGCCATCGGGCACACCGGTCAAATGCCCGGTGGGCCGCGGTGGCCGTGGGCCGAGGCCGGCAGGGAGATCACAGGATCTCCCCTGTTGGTCTTTGCAGGGCTGGCGCTCGGATAGAACAAAGATCTCCCTCACCGGCCCACATAGAGTATATTCCAGCCACCGGCGGGGAGAGAGGGAGGGAGCCAGGAGAGGAACCCGGAGGAGCTCTAACTTACAGCTCCGCTGGGTTCCTCTCGCGAGATTCGGAGTGTTGCCATGGCAACGCTCCGGGTCTCGCGAAAGTGAACTCTAGCCTCACAGGCTAGAATTCACTCACCACCAGGGATGGATGCCAGCAGCGGGATCCCCCCCCTCCCAGGCATAAGGTAAGCAAGGTGGGGGGAAATAATCACCCTAGACACTTCAGCCTCACAGACACCCCTGTCACTCAAGGCACCCTCACTCACACAAACACACACACTGCACCCCTGACACTCACAGCACCCTCACTCACACAAACACACACACTGCACCCCTGCCACTTACAGCACCCTCACTCACACACTCACACACACTGCACCCCTGCCACTCACAGCACCCTCACTCACACACACTGCACTCCTGACACTCACAGCACACACACACACACTGCACCCCTAACACTCACAGCACACTCACTCACACACACACACACTGCACCCCTAACACTCACAGCACCCTCACTCACACACACACACACACACTGCACCGCTGACACTCACAGCCCCCTCACTCACACACACTGCACCCCTGACACTCACAGCACCCTCACACACTGCACCCCTGACACACACAGTTTCCTCACACGCACATAGCACCTTCACGCAAACACAGCACCCACTCACACACACACAGCACCCTTACCCACATAGCACCCGCAAACACAGCACCCATCACTCACACACACACACTACACCCCTCTCGCACACACACACACATACACACTGCACAATAGGCTTTCCGAGCATTTTTGTCTCCTGGTACCCCAACTATGGAGACACCAGAGACAAATTTCAAGCAAACACAGTGCATGCATGTTATTGAATTTGCTTGCGCTGTGCAGAACAAATACAGGGTCTTTATCTCATGCCAGCAGACCAACATGCTCACTTTGTGATGGGGCGTGCTTGTCATTGGTGATGACAAAACACACCCTATCTGGCACCGCCCCCTTTTTAGTGGGCCGCTGTAATTTAAAAATGCCCAGGCCGAATTTTCTTCTCAGTCCGGCCCTGGTCCCTGTCCCCTGCGTCACTCCCTGCATCACTCTCTGAGGCAGTGTCTGTTGGCCGCTAACAGGGCATAAGCCTCCTCTACGCTATACTTCCTAAACAGTGTGTACTATTGTAAAACACTTTAACTATAACAAAAAACTAAACTTTTTTTTTTACTTTTTACCCCTAACTAGCTTATCGCTAAAGTCCCCAATTCACACTAAATTCCACCCACCTAACTAAACTAACTAAATCACAAATTGATAAAATAAAATATTAACATTTAACCCTGGCCTCCCCCCTGGCCCCCACTCCTGAGCGGTGGGTGGGGGCCCTAAACAAGAATAAGGGGGGGAGACCTAATGACCCCCCCCGGCTCCCACCCCTGAGTGGTGGGTGGGGGCCCTAAATGAAAATTTAACCCCCCTCTCCCCCAGGTGACTAGGGGTCCCCAAACCCCTAGTCACCCCCTCCCCCAAAAAATAAACTCCTACCTACCCCCCTCACCCTAAAAATAATGAGGGGGGACCGTTAACTAAATACCTGTAAAAATAAACTTACCATTCGATGTTTTCTTTCTTCTAAAATCTTCTTTTTTCAGCCCCAAAAAAGTATCCATAATAACCGACGCAATTAAAATAAATAAATAAATAAATGGCTTAAACCCACCAATCAGAGTGCTCTGAGCCTAATTGCAGGGCGTGGCAAGGCTTTATAAGCCTTCCCCCGCCCTGCAGAGCTCAGTCTGCGCGGAGCCCTCGCCGGGTGAAGATGGATAATTTTTTTTTGCGCTCGTTTTTTTTTTTTTTTATTGCGTCGGTTATTATGGATTTTTATTTGGCCCTTTTTAGGGATGAAAAAAGAAGATTTTAAAAGAAAGAAAACATCGAATGGTAAGTTTATTTTTAGTTATTTTTACAGGTATTTAGTTAACAGTCCCCCCCTCATTATTTTTAGGGTGAAGGGGGTAGGTAGGAGTTTATTTTTGGGGGGGAGGCAGTGACTAAGGTTTTTGGACCCCTAGTCACTTGGGGGGAGGGGGGTTTAATATGTATTTAGGGTCCCCACCAGCCACTCAGGGGTGGGGGCCAGGGGGGAGGACATTAGGTCCCCCCAATTTGTGTTTAGGGCCTCCACCCACCGCTCAGGGGTGGGGGCCAGGGGGGGAGAACATTAGGTCCCCCCAATGTGTACTTAGGGCCCCCACCCACCGCTCAGGGGTGGGGGCCGGGGGGAGGACCTTAGGTCCCCTCCCTTATATTTTTAGGGCCCCCACCCACTGCTCAGGAGTGGGGGCCAGGGGGGAGGACATTAGGTCCCCCCCAATTTGTGTTTAGGGCCCCCACCCACCGCTCAGGGGTTGGGGCCAGGGGGAGGACATTAGGTCCCCCGCCAATTTGTGTTTAGGGCCCCCACCCACCACTCAGGGTTGGGGGCCAGGGGGGAGGACATTAGGTCCCCCCCCAATTTCTATTTAGGGCCCCCACCCACCGATCAGGGGTGGGGGCCGGTGGGGAGGACAATAGGTCCTCCCCCTTCTTTTTTTACTTTAGGGCCCCCACCCGCCGCTCGGGGGTGGGGGCCGGTGGGGAGGACAATAGGTCTTCCCCCCCTTTTTTTACTTTAGGGCCCCCACCCGCTCAGGGTGGGGGGACCCTTTTTAATTTTTGTTGTTTTTTTAACAGTGAGCAGCCACAGGCTGTTTAATAGACATGCCTCTACTCGCGGTATAGCGAGTAGGGGCATAATTTACTAATACTAAGTAATCTTTACTTAGTATTAGTAAATTTGGCTGAAAGACCAATTTAGGTCTTTCAGCCTTTTAGTAGATAGCTCCCTAATACCGTGGGAATTAGGGAGTTATCTACTTATTCATTCCTGTCATTACACTGACTGGCTAATTAACTTACATTTTATATGAATGTATGTTACTTGATTGTTGTAAGTGTTGCATTATCAGGGAGGATAATGTATAATAAACACAGGTTACTGGCTATGGGGAGATAATGTATAATAAACACAGGTTACTGGCTCTGGGAGGGATAATGTATAATAAACACAGGTTACTGGTTGTGGGGGGATAATGTATAATAAACACAGGTTACTGGCTATGGGGGATAATGTATAATAAACACAGGTTACTGGCTATGGAGGATAATGTATAATAAACGCAGGTTACTGGCTATGGGGGGATAATGTATAATAAACACAGGTTACTGGCTATGGGGGATAATGTATAAAAAACACAGGTTACTGGCTATGGAGGATAATGTATAATAAACACAAACACACAAAAAAAATGAATGCAGCTTCAGAATTAATCTAAATTGTATGCTGTCTAGGAGGTGGGAGGGTCTGGGAGGGAGGGTCTGCTGCTGATTGGCTGGAATGTGTCTGCTGACTGTGAGGTACAGGGTCAAAGTTTACTCAATGATGACGAAAAGGGGGCGGTCCGAACATCGCATCTGTTCGCCATCCGTGGCTAGCGCGAACAAGCTATGTTCGCCAGGAACTATTCGCCAGCGAACCGTTCGGGACATCACTAGCGGTCGGTCATAACTATGACTTCCAGGAAATTCGAACCGATCTGGGTGATTTCTTGGTATGTTATTCACCCAGATTGGGGCTATAAAGGGATGTGACTTTTATGGGGTTTTGTGTGTTTTTGAGGTACTTTTTGGGGTTTTCATAAAATTGTATATTTTTTCTGTGCTTGGAGATAATTAGGTTAGATTAGCACAGTTCCTGATTAAATTATCTCAAAACACAGAGGAGGGATTCTATTGTTTGTGTATGGGAGTGTCTCACTGTATGACTGTTTTTATTGGTTGTTCACTTTGTGTCCCTGTGCCCAACAAGGTCCACCTGGTTGTCACCCTTGTTGGGAAACTTGCATAAAAGGCTAGTGTGCCTCCATTAAAAGCCATTCCAGCTTACACTCCAAAACTGTGTGTCATCCTGTTATTGGAAGGAAAGAAGATTTACTCCTGTGTCTGCTGTTCCAACTTGCAGAGAATTCAACAGGGAAAGTCCTTGTAAGGAGTAGCGCTAATTCTCCATTCGACTCCCTGTTCCAGCTAGGAAGCGGTCCTTGGCGGAGGTACCCAGCCAGGGGTACAGGGAGCTCCGTTACAGGAACAAACTATAGTTTCGGATAGGGATGTAGTGTGTATGTTTGTAGGTTATGCAGAGTGTGTAAGGCACATAGTGTGGTGTGGGAGAGGTATGTAGGTCACATAGTGTGGGGTGCGATAGGGATGTATTGTGTGTATGGCACATAGTGTGTGGTGACATAGGGATGTAGTGTGGATAGGAGGTCAATTTCATGTTTTATGAATTATTTATTGAAGATAATTCCTCCTCCCTTTGACCAGGGAGGGGGGAATGCTGATCCCCTGGTGGTCCAATGGTCTCTGTCAGTGCTTCCGTTCTGCACCTTCGACTGGTGCAGAGAGGAGCCTTCCACGAGTGAAGTGCTAAGCCATGGTAATGCTCTGAATGCAGAGCTTGCAAGAGAAGTGCTCAGTATCTGCACTCGAAGGTGCAGAACTGAAGCGCTCTCTGATTGCACCTCTCTGTCGGGCAGACATAGTGTCAGTGTCAATCTCCTCACCAGCCAATAAAGAGTGAAAGGCGGGCTGGGGCGCAAACTCTCCCCTACAGAGTGCTCTGATGTAGAGCAGGCCCTGATTTTTGCGAGCTGTTGGCGCCGGGTGCCCCCCTTGGCATGGCTCACATTGCGGCCGCACAGCTTGCACACTTCTAAGGCCGACCCCGCCCCCCCCCCCCCTTATACCATATCATTCTCCTCTCCCATCCCTGTCCCTTAGTGGTTTCCTCTCCCCGCCCTGACCCTCAGTGGTCTCGTCTCCCCTCCCTGACCCTCAGTGGTCTCCTCCTCCTTCTTAGTGGTTTCCTCTTCCATCCCTTTACCTTAGTGGCCCTTTCCCCTCCCTTCCCTGTCCCTTAGTAGTCATTCCTCCTCCCTTAGTAATTCTCCCCACTCCATTCTCTAAGTAGTGAACCCTCCTCCCTTAGTAATCCTCCCCCCTCCCTTAGTAGTGAACCCTCCTCCATTCCCTGTCCCTTAGTAGTCATTCCTCCTCCCGTAGTAATCTTCCCCCTTCCCTATCCCTTAGTAGTCATTCCTCCTCCCCCCTCCCTAAGTAGTAATCCTTCCTCCCTTCCCTATCCCTAAGTAGTCATCCGCAGCAGGGCTTAAAAAACAAACAAAAAACAACTTGCCCTGAACTGCATGTCGCGGCAGCAGGGCGATAGGATTTGCGAATCCACGTGTAAAATAATTATTACAGGCTGGATGGAACGGTGACTTATGTGTGTACCATTCTAACTAGAACATTGTAAAGAACACCCAGTTCCCTTTAAACACCCAGTCCCCATGAATGAACCCGATTGAGCGGATTTCCCGCCACTCAGAATGCTGGCGCTAACTGATCTCAATATTCACTTCTTCCAGAGAGAGCAGTCACAGTGCCTGGCCGGGCATGTGCCATGGTGACAGCCACCCTTGCCACTATCTAGTCACACCACATGCCAGCTCCCCGTGTTAAGGCATATTACAGATCTTTGTGACAGCCATGACTGTCCTGCAGGATGCATTGTGTTCTGGTTGCCCCCCCTGTCCCCTTATTAAATACACAATGAGGACCCCCAGCCCTAGGCAGCCCCTCACATGCTGCATATTCAGCCAGCCCCAATGGCGAGGAGTGCAGGGAGGGGGCGGAGACTGGGTGGCTGTCAGGGGGGAAGGCTTTGTACCGGGACACGCCGCCATCACTTCCTCTCCAGCCTTGTCCCCCCTCCCTCCTCTCTCCTGCTGCCGCTTCCATCGCAGCCACATGATTTTAAGACCTGCACCCTGAAGCAGAGGGGAAGGAAGGATTTTCCTAAAACCACTAATACCCCGTGTAGTCCCCGGTCCTCCGGCCGAGGTGCTTCCTTCCTTTCTTCCCTTCTGCTCCCGGGCTAGCACAGTGCGCCCTCTCCTCCTCCCTTTATCCACCTAGGACCCTGCCGAAACGTCGCCATGCCTAACATTGTGCTTTTCAGCGGCAGTTCCCACCAGGACCTCTCCCAGAAGGTGGCAGACCGGCTGGGACTGGAGCTGGGCAAGGTGGTCACCAAGAAATTCAGCAACCAAGAGACCAGGTGAGTGAAGGGGTAAGGGGGGACAAGGTGGATGGAAAGCATGTCCTGTGGGTCATGTGCAATGCTGTGTGTTCTCCATGACATCATCACCTCCAATACATACACACAGAGCAGGGCTCCACTACATCCACCAGAGCAGGGCACATGCTGGTCTATATAACCTTGTAGCAGGGCTGGATTTATGGGTACTTGTTGCTGGTGACCATGTGTTGTCCTTCCTGGAGAACTGACTTCATGGTTTCGCAGGAGGAGCTTCATTCATAAATATTTATCACACCACAACGTGGGTTGTCTCCCATTCTTTATATTTTGTTTGTTGTTTAAATATTTTTTTGACTTATAATCAACTTCTCAAAAAAAATGCATTATAATAGTACATCCTAAAAATAAATCACATGATCGCTCTTTATACTTTTGATCATGGATTATTAAGGATGTACTTGTACTCTGACTGATCAAGAAGACTTTCTGGCTCCCCTACTACAGTATAGAAACTGTTGTCAGTTAAAATGTTAATATAGTTATTTGAAAGAGATATATATATATATATATATATATATATATATATATATATTTATTTTTGGCTATATAAGGATTGGTATTCTAGGTAAGTATATGGTTTTTCTAAAGAAGCTATTTTATTTGTTCGATTGTCATATTTCCACATGCGATATACAGTTCTGTGTTTCTTGTGTGATGGTGAGAGAAACCTGTAAATCATTTTTATTCTCTGGTACATCATAAGTTCCTCTTTAATCAAATACTCGTTTGGATTGTTTTAAAATACTGTATGTTGGTGAGTTTTGAAGAAGCTATCTGTAATAGTTAATGCTGTGCAGAAGCCATTCAATTTCCCCCTAAACTTAATTATGCAAAGTCTGTATATATAAAAGCTGTCTGTCTGCTCATGCTGTTCAGTGCCTGATTTCTGGCCAAAGCAAGTTAATGCTGGAATTCATCTACTTATATCCCCCACCCCCTTAGGGGATACAGAGAAAAGGCAACTAATGCACATCTCATTTAGCTTTTTTTGTGGGAACTTTGTGGTTTTTACTACAAATAAAGTGGGGTTTCAGCTCATACTATTCATTTAAATCTTCAACTGTCCTGTATTCCTTGTAAATGTTAAACTATGTAGTGAAAGTCATTTAAGAATGTAAATGTCATTGTGGTACATGAAACATGTATTGCTACAATTATTTAACTCAACGCACAAGTGCAATACACCTATATTTTATTGTGCAAGATTAGATACTATCTCACTGCAACTTCAGTGCTGATGTATATATTTGTGTGCAAAAAATAAGTCTCTCTTTAGACAAAATTTTTAAAACCAAGTAAAGTGGCACTGTCATGCCGAACTTGCCTTTCTTTAATCGCTTCTGCTTCTCTGTCAGGATCTTTTCATTTCTTCCTGTCTGCTCTAGTTTTCTTTAAAACATAAGACAAATTAGGGACTACTTTGTCTTATGGAGATTTCTACGCTTGACCATTTATAACCAGCGGAGGAGCAAAGTGTGGTCTGTTTCCGGTGGTCAGAGACATTTTCCCACAATTCTCACCTTTCCTCTGTGTTCTCGCGCTGCCTCCTTTTCGCATTCCCGAACGCTGGCAAACCTACAGATTTTGGCCTAACAGAATGAGAGCAGTTTGTCCATTCGTGTTAGGACGACATTCGTGACTTTGTTCGGTTCGAAATTTCATGACATTCCCATCAGATTGTGGCTGCAAGTGTGGGCTATTAAAGTAAATGGTGGACATGGTGTCCCCCTTGGCCCCCACCCATGAGTGGCGGGTGGGGGCCCTAAATGAAAATTGGGGTGGGGGTGGACTATTTTTTTTTTATTTATTTAAAAGTTCGGGTATTGTGGGTTTTTATTTTGCCTTTTTTGGGGGCTGAACAAAGATATATTTTAGAAAAAAGAAGATATCAAATGGTAATTTTTTTTTTTTTTTACAGGGATTTAGTTTTCTCGTTCCCCCTCCCTATTTTAGGGTGAGGGGGATTAGGTAGGGGTGACTAGGGGCTTGGGGACCCCTACTCACCAGGGTGTGTGTTTACATTTAGCCCCCACTGCTGCTCATGGGTGGAGGCCGGGGGGGAGGACAACCACTGGCTGCTCACTGTTTAGTAGACATGCACCTGCTCGCAGCATAGCATAGATTTTAATCTCCCCATGTGCTAATATGGGGGTCATATTGACCCCCATAAAGTGAGGCAGGACATGGGGGGGGGCTTAGGAAGTGGCAGGGAGCACTGCTCCCTGCCGCTTCAACTTCTACTAAATACGAGCAGGGAGCTGCGAGCCGGTAGCTCCCTCCTTGTAATAAACCAATCTAGGTCTTCGTTCATTCGTTTGAAATTTCTATTAATTTATTATTCTTTCTGACAAATGAATAGATTAAATAACCGTTCGAATGCCCAAGTATCTAACTGGGCATGCACAGGAATTTCACAGCGCTAGTGTGGGCGAGTGACGTGTCCCACAGGGACTCCATCTACCCACACAAAGATGGCGGCGCTCAGGTCCTAGGTCAAGGCACAAAATAAAGATGACAAGATAGGTAAGCTTGGGGGGCTTAGGGGCATTCGGGGGTGACTAGGGGGACAATTAGATGTAGTGGAGTAGGGAGGGGGGGGTTAAAAAAACATGACAGTGCTGCAACACAGACTAACATGGTCTATATTTACTAGAACTGTGAAGTGATTGGTACACCTGTTTGGTGCTATGTTAAAAAAAAATAAATAATAATAATAATAATAATAAAATATATATATTCTGTATCTATATCAGGTGAAACTCAAAAAATTAGAATATCGTGCAAAAGTTCATTTATTTGAGTAATGCAACATAAAAGGGAAACTAATATATGAGATAGATGCAAAGCAAGATCGTTCAAGCCGTAATTTGTCATAAGTGCGATGATTATGGCTTACAGCTCATAAAACCCCCAAATGCCCAATCTCAGTAAATTAGAATATTACATGCAATCAATTAAACAAGGAGTGTACATAGAACAATATTGGGCCTCTGAAAAGTATAAGCATGCATATGGACTCAGTACTTTGTGTGGGCCCCTTTTGCAGCAACTACTGCCTCAATGCGGCGTGGCATGGAAGCTATCAGCCTGTGGCACTGCTGAGGTGTTATGGAGGACCAGGATGCTTCAATAGCGGCCTTCAGCTCTTCTGCATTGTTCGGTCTCATGTCTCTAATCTTTCTCTTGGCAATGCCCTATAGATTTTCTATGGGGTTCAGGTCAGGCGGGTTTGCTGGCCAATCAAGCACAGTAATCCCTTTTAGCCTAATAGCTCATGTTGGCTACCACAACCAACATTGGTGGTATTAAGCAGTAGACACAATGCTTTTGCTTTATAAATGACATATCACAATAGACTTTCAGTTTGATTGTCATTTAATTGTCTTTCACATAGACTTAATAGAAATTCCTTGTGTATTGCACCAGAATACTTAATTACATGGTTTGTGGATATGCAGTATTTTAATGCTCTTTAACACCCCTTTGCCATTTTATTTTAGTTCATTCATCAAATGTAAACTACAAATCTTACAAGCTTTGTAGTTAAAATATGAAATTTCTCAGATAGCACATAATTTAAAATTAATGTGGCGTAATTTTCAGATTCAACAACCTGCTGTTTAATATAGTATATAGCAGAATTTGATATACCCTTTTATTTAGAATTATTTGCATGTTACATATTCATATGCATGTATAATTGGACTTCCAAATTAGTGGTTTTCCAACCCCCTCCCCCCCCCCCCCTGTTCTTATTAATGCTACCTAGACTCCTATAGTGCTTTGTGATATTTCACAGAATTTCCTGATGCTTGAATTCATACATCGCTTGGGAAATTGTATTCTCCTAATGGCTATCTATCTATACTGATGCTGTCCCTGTCTACTGCAGTATTTTAATGTGGAAGAAAATAATTTAATGAGAGTAAGACAGTGCTTGACAAATTTGTTTAGAATCTAAGAGCCAGCTAAAAGTTAAAAGCCAGTTTTTTCAAACTAATTTTAAGTTTAATGCGGCACTGTCATGCCGAACGTACCTTTCTTTAATCGATTCCTCTTCTCTCCCTCTCTCAGGATCTGTTCATTTCTTCCTACCTGCTGTAGTTTTCTTTTAAAACATACGACAAAGTAGTACTACTTTGTCTTATAGAGGTTTCCTATGCATGACCAGATGAGGAGCAAAGTGTGCTTCATTTCCGGTGCTTAGAGCTATTTTCCCACAATTCTCACCTTTTGATCCGTGATCACACAGATGCGGACGCACACACATACACGTAATGTTTGTCACCCTCCTTTTAGGTGCATGAGGGTGACTTTCCCTTAGGTCCAGTGGTGAATCAGGCTGGTGAGAGTCAGAGTTCCCACTCTGACTCCCTCTCCTTTCTCCGTCACGGGCTCACACTGATAGCTGGGAAGAGTGACGGGCAGTCACTTCCTCCCAGCTGTGATGTCAATGGCCCCCTGGCAATTCATCTCTCAGGTGGCCCTAACAGCATGGGCCACCCGATGGGCCCCTTGAACGTGCGGCCTTGGTGGTTTGCCGCGCGGGCTGGGGCCGCAACACATGGCTGCCGGTCACAGGGGTGCACAGGGCGGCCGGGCCCCCTTTCGTGATGGGCCTGGTCGCAGCTTTGACCCCGGTATATACGCCACGGGGGGGACAACCTATTGGCTCTTAACTCTCTGGTTGTTTGATTGCAACCAATCAGTGTTATGAGTCAAATTACACAGTATGGGAAAATTCCAAAGAACTTTCCCACGCTCTGTAAAATGACAGAGCACTCTGGTTGGATTTCAGAGTGCTCTGAACCTAATTGCGGGCGTTAGAAGGCTTTATAAGCCTTTCCCCGCCCTGCAGAGCTCAGTCTGCGCCGTGCCCTCCATGGGTGAAGATGGATTGTTTTTGTTTTTTTTGCGCTCAGGTTTTTTATTTTATTTTCAAAGTCCGAGTATTATGGACTTTTATTTGGCCTTTTTGGGTGCTGTAAAAAGACATCAAATGGCAAGTTATTTTTTATTTACAGGGATTTAGTTTTATGGTCTCCAATAAAACTAAAAAGACGAGGACAATAGGTTCCCTCCCCCCCCCCCCCTTATTGTTGTTGTTTAGGTCCCCCACCTGCCGCTCAGGTGTGGAGGACCCCTGCTCCCCCCCTCCTTATCGGTATTTATGGTCCTGCCCCGCCCCCCCCCCCCCCCCGGTGGTGTACATACCGCAGTCGCAGCTGCGACCGGGCCCATCAGTCCAGGGGATCCGGCTGCCTACGGACCTCTGCGACCGGTTGACCACTGCCATCTGTTATAGACCCGATCCGTGCAGCAAACCCGTCGGGGCCGCATGTTCAAGGGCCCAGGCTTTTAGGGCCGCCTGATAGAGATGAATTGCCAGGGGGCCCCGGTCATCGCTGCGGCGCTTTAACAGTGCGACCAGGCCACCTGTGATGACATCACAGCTGTGAGGAAGTGACTGCCCGTCACTCCTCCCAGCTATCAGCAAGAGCCCGCACGGGAGGAAGGAGAGGGAGTCAGAGTGGGAACTCTGACTCCCACCAGCAGCCTGAGCCACCACTGGACCCCAGGGAAAGTTACCCTTCTGCACCTAAAAGGTAGGGAACAGGAGGGTGACTTAAATATTTTATGTGTGTGGGCCTGATTGATACGGCATGCTGCTCAACCGTGTTAAAGCCCTGCTTTTGTATGACCACATTGTGTGTCTTAACATTGGAAAGGAGTTAAAGGAACAATTTGGGCACCATAACAACTTAAATTTGAACCTGTTATGGTGCCAGAAGATCCCTAAACTTAAAGGAGCACTATAGTGCCAGGAAAATAAACTCGTTTTCCTGGCACTAAAGGGTCATTAGGTCCCCGCCACCCTCATGGTCCCCCTGCCGCTGGGCTTAAGGAGTTAAAACCCCTTTAGCCACTTACCTTTCTCCAGCGCCAAGCTCCCTCAGCGCTAGTGACCTCTCCTCCTCCTGCTGACCTGCCTCCTCCTACTCGATGCTTTCCTATGGACGTCTGCATCTTCTTACTATAAATTTCACAGTGAGAATCGCGGAAGCGGCCTCTATCGGCTGTCAGGGAGACCGCCACTAGAGGCTGAATTAACCCTCAGTATAAACATAGTAGTTTCTCTGAAACTTCTGTTTTCAGCTGCAGGGTTAATACTAGAGGGACCTGGCACCCAGACCACTTCATTGAGTTGAAGTGGTCTGGGTGCCTATAGTGGTCCTTTAAGGTGGCTTGCAAGTGCCGTTCCTCCCTGTAACCATCTTCAACTGTCTCTAGTTTGGATCTAGAGAGTAATGCCTGCCGCCAAGTAATGGTGCAGCTGTTTAGAGTGGTCAGCTGACGCTCTGAGACGATCAGTAGCTCCCCATTCATAAAAATAAAAAGTACCATTCTTATTTAACCCGTTATGATTACTTTATGAATAAAATATTTAACCCCTCAAGGACTGAGCGAAATGTACACGTTGTGATAAAAACCGTAAACAAAACCTGGCATTTGCGCTCTATGTCTGTCCAACCGTAATTCACCTCTTTCATATTACATGCACCCACACTTATTATATATAATTTTATTCAGGGGAAACAGGGCTTTCAGTTAACAAATATTTAGCTATGAAGCATAATTTAATATGAATAAAATATAAAGAAAATGGGAGAAAATAAGAATTACATTTTTTTTTTTTTTTTTACTGCATTTACACATTTGTGTTCAACAATGTCTCACGTGTGAAACATTACTCCCTATGTATAGGTTTTTTTGGTGTTTTGGGAAGTTACAGGGTTAAATATAGCATGTTGTTACATTTTACTTTTTTTTTTCCAAATTGAAAATTCGCCAGATTGGTTACGTTGCCTTTGAGACCGTATGGTAGCCCAGGAATGAGAATCACCCCCATGATGGCATACCATTTGCAATAGTAGACAACCTAAGGTATTGCATAGAGATCGACAATATTTATTTTTTTAGAGCCGATACCGATAATCTGTGAACTTTCAGGCCGATATTCTGTACGTTTACCATTTTGAAAAAATAAACTATTTCTAAAAGTAAATGCACAAAATATACATGCCACGTGTAGTGGATGCAGTGTATTTAGACAGGGGAGTTTGTTTGTGTAGTGTGTGTGTGTGTGTGTATATAATAAATGCAAAGTGTGTCTGTTTGTGCAGTGTGTTTATGTAATGTAGTGTGTTTATATAATGCAGTGTGTGTAGTTAATGTGGTGTGTTTGTGTACTGTGTGTATAGTAAATGCAGTGTTTATATAGTGTGGTGTGTGTGTGTTTCTGTAGGTATGTTATTTGGGGGGTGTTTTTTATTTTTTTGTACTCGCTCCCTTCTTGTTACTTGGCCAGGGAGGGGGGGGATATAGCATTCCCTGGTGGTCCAGTGGCATGGAAAGTACAGAGGGGGCCCGCAGCAAGCGCTTACTTTCCTTCCCAGGAGCTCCCTGTGTAAATCTCGTGGCCAGCGGAGTATTGCCATGGTAACCCGTGGCAATGCTCTGACGGCCGCAGGACTCGCGAGATTTACACAGGGAGGTGAAGGCAGCTGCTGGGAAGGTAAGTAAGCGATTGCTGGGCCCCCCAGGACCACCGGGCTTGTAATGGGCCCGGCTGTCCTGGTATGTGTTATCGGCAATATCGGTATCTTTATTGGCCGATAACCGATATTGCTGAAAATACCGAATATCGGCCAGACCGATAATCAGTCAATCCCTAGTATTGCAAATGGGGTATGTCCAGTCTATTTTAGTAGCCACTTAGTCACAAACACTAGCCAAAGTTAGCGTTAATATTTGTGTGTGAAAAATGCAAAAAACTAATTTGAACGCCAATTTTGGCCAGTGTTTGTGACTAAGTGGCTACTAAAATAGACTGATCATACCCCATTTGCAATACCTTGGGTTGTCTACTTTAGCAAATAGTATGCCAACATGGGGGTAATTTTCATTCATTTTATTAATCTGAATTTTATGTGATGGATCAGAACACAATAGTCTAAGTTGGTGAAGTTAAATGAGAAAAATATATGCATAAAACATTTTTTTATAAATAGAAAACAGAAAATTGGCATGTGCATATGTATTCACCCCCTTTGTTATGAAGCTCATAAAAAGCTCTGGTGCAACTAATTACCTTCAGAAGTCACATAATTAGTGAAATGATGTCCACCTGTGTGCAATCTAGTGTCACATGATCTGTCATTACATATACACACCTTTTTTGAAAGGCCCCAGAGGATGCAACACCTAAGCAAGAGGCACCACTAACCAAACACTGCCATGAAGACCAAGGAACTCTCAAAACCAGTAAGGAGGACAATGTTGTTGAGAAGTACAAGTCAGGGTTAGGTTATAAAAAAATATCCAAATCTTTGATGATCCCCAGGAGCCCCATCAAATCTATCATAACCAAATGGAAAGAACATGGCACAACAGCAAACCTGCCAAGAGACGGCCGCCCACCA